>NC_053436.1:43781559-44091072 GCF_007990345.1 Gossypium hirsutum | reverse complement strand
ATTAATAAAATTCTACTGACATTATCATCCACCTAATTTGAATTCCACATTATCGACTAATTAATTATTTTCAAGTCATTATTTTGTTCTGATTCATGCCAATCCTATAAAGTTTGTTTTAGCTAATAGAGACCTCGACATATACAATTAGCTACAGCCCAAAATTGACCCTAGTCGGGAAGTGGTTTCGGGACCGCTAAACCGAGTCACCGAAATGTTTGAATGTGATATTTATTGTCTAGAATATGTAATTATGAATGTGTGAAAATTTCAAGCTTCGATTTAGTCGATTGCATGTGAATTCAGTTAGTAGGATTTGTGTGACACTTTTGAAATGTGATAGGCTAATCTATAAGGATCTAATAGTGCATGTAATAAAAAGGGAGGACTTGCATGTCAAATTTCCCCCCTAATAGTAGTGGCCGGCCATGCTATGAGTGGAAACATGTCACAAACATGTTATGTTAGTGAGGTATGTTAGGAAAAATAAAATAAGGAGTATGGGTAATAAAGAAATGGAAAAAAAAAAGAATGTGTGTGAGTGTCCCCCCCCATTGCCGTGAGTTAAAGAAAAGAAAAAAAAATTGTTCATCCTTTTCATTTCTTTTGGCCGAAAATTCTAAGGAAGGAGGAAGGAGTTCTTGCTTCATGTTTGGTTTGGAAGAGGATTAGGAGGAGGTTTGGCCATACTTGTATCTAGATTAAGTATGTTTGAGGTTGTGCCATGAGATTCATGCATGTTTTTAGTTGCTAGCTTGAGTTCTAATTAGCCCATGGTTCAAATCTTTGCTATGTCATGGGATGATATTCGGCCTAGGTGGATTTTGTGTTAATGCCATTGCATGCTAAATATGAAGCTTGTTAATGATACATGTGATGTGGATTGATGACTCTTGGATTTTCTTTTTAGCATTTTTGAGTGAGACATTAAGTTCTTTGTTTAACCATGACCAAATTGAAATGGTTTGGTGTTGTGATGTATTCGGCCATGGTATATCCATAAGTATGATTTATGCTTATTGCATGGTAGGTAAGATTTGTGTTTTGGATTTATGTTCATGTTTAGTTATAATCAACTTTGAGATTCGGCTCTTGCACATATATATATATGTTTGCACATGACGTATTGGTATGACATATACAATATCTCAAGGTATATATTTACATATGATGGTGTTTCGGTTATGGAGTACATGATGGATGCGTATTGAGTTATAATATGTAATGCATTAGTTAGTAAAAGGTATGCCATTTGTGTGTGGTATTGAGTATATAATTGGCCTCAACATAGACATGCATAATCGGCCACATGAATGAGTACATAGGTTGATGTGTTGTTCGGCCATAGGTAAGCATATTGAAGGCTTTATCTTGACTTAGAAAATTCGGCTAAGGAGAGTATTAACTAATGTGTTGAGTTTGATTCATGATTCCGTACATATGTGACTTTAATGTCTAATGAATATATGTGGGCCAAGTACCTTGAGTTCCTCTTTTCGATGCTCAAATGATTAAATCAATTTATTTGTTAAATTAAGCTCAAGAGCAAAGGGGAACTAAATCCGATAAAGGGAAGGAAAAAGTGGTCGAATAGCCATCGGAATCGTTCGACAACATCCGAGGTAAGTTTTCGAGTAATGGGACTTAAATTATGATTCGATTAGATTATGTCTTAAGTAAATCAAAATCATGCTCTTATATGTGGCTATTGAGCCGAAATTGTAAATGTGATAAGTGTCTTGTGTTTGAGCTTTGGTAATGAAAATGAAATATGAATGTGTCATGATTTATTGATATATGTGCATGGTTACTCGAATGATATCCGGGCTAAGTCCCGAAGGCTTTTGTGCTAAGCGACTACATCCGGACTAAGATCCGAAGGCATTTGTGCTAGCGACTATATCCGGGCTAAGTCCCGAAGGCATTTATGCTAGTGACCATATCCGGGTTAAGACCCGAAGGCCTTGTGCGAGTGGTTATATCCGGCTAAACCCCGAAGATGCTTGATTTGGGAACGAGCGATCTTGCTGTAAAAATTTAAATTAATACGCTCGTAAAATCCCAGCGATGAGGTATGTTTCGTGTGTGCTTTGAATTAGTTGATCCCTTACAAATCTGTATTCGCTCAGTCGATAAATGAGCTACCGGCCTTTGGCTAAGTTGATCTTTTGTGTATGAACATAAGGGTTGGTAATGTGAAGTAAGTATGATATTGAAAATTTGTGCATATGAAATTATCCGTTTAGCTATATGAATGCTATACTTTTGTTGTGCTGGAATCCCTTGCTCAAAACTTACTAAGCATAAATTGCTTACTCCGTTTCTTTGTTTCTCTGTTTTATAGATTTGGCTCGTCAGCTATCGGACTCGGGATTTTTGGAAGTCGAAGTCTCCCACACTATCAAAGCCCCCTTTTGGTACAATTTTGGTTGAACTTTGAAATGGCATGTATAGGACTACCCTTTTGTTGTTGGTCATGTACCCTTCGGTTTTGTGTAAATTTGGATAGCCATGCGAAAATGGCTTAAATATACTTTGATCATAGCATTATAATCGTTTTGTATGTTGTCCGTCGAGAGGTATGGAAATGTTGGTAACGTTAGCCATGGGAAGGGTTATTCTTGATCACTTTTGGAATATGTATGACAAACTCTAGTTGATCCATGGAGGATCATGAAATAGGTAAAGTTTACCTAAAAAAACAGATGCTGGCAGCAGCAGTGATGTGGATGTGAAAAATCACTAAAAATAGTAGGAATGGAATTAAATAGTGAATAAATTATGTAAACAACCTTGATGAATCTATTTTCATAGGAAAGTAACGAAACGATCATATGGATAGTATGTTAAGAGATATTCAGGTTCTCGTGAGACAGGGCCAGAACGGTTTCTGGATTCCCTGTTCCGACTTTGGAAATTCATTATAAATTAACCAGAGATAATTAGAAGTCATGCCATATATGCATAGATTCTTTTTGAGTCTAGTTTCTATAGAAACAAACGACATCAGTATTGAAGCCCTGTACATGGAGATATCCAAGTCGTAATGCGCAAAGGTCAGTGTAGTCGATCCCTGTAACATGGGAGACTTTGACTAATAAACTGTACTAATTGGCCGACCAAAATTCTAGAAAAAAATTTGTAGATGCATTATAGTCTAGTTTCAGGGAAAAATCACGAAGCTATTTTAGAGTTGTGAAACTCAAGATATGATTTTTAAGGTGACAGTGACGCAGTTAGCCAGCTTGCCTGAAAATTTAAAATGGATTGTGCAAAGAAGTGATTTAAGTCTGCAAACCCCTCGTGTCCGACTCCGGCGACGGACTGGGTACGGGGTGTTACAATTTTATTGGTATCAGAGCTACGGTTTAGTCGATTCTAGGACTACCGTAATACGTTTGGGTCTAGCTATACATGCCATTTTGTGATTATTTGATAGTGTGGTGATTTCTGACGATTGAAAATGTGTTTATTTATAGTAATGGATCCCGATCCCGACCGAGCGGTAGCTGATGATCTTGAGAGTGTGGCGCCTGCTCCCGCACAAGGGACAGCTCCGGCGGACTCTCAACCGATTGCTAGTAATCCGAATGACGAAGCTAGACAAGCTTTCTATAGCGTAATGAATGATTGGTTCAACCAATACATTCGAACTAATACGGCTGTTCCACAACCTCCATTCCCGACTAATGCCACCCCTGCACCTACAATACCTCCGGCAACTGACCAAATAAGGTCAAATAAGCCCCCAGTTGACAGAATCCGAAAACACGGGGCTACTGAATTTAAAGCTACGGACAGCGATGATGCCGAGCAAGCTGAATTTTGGTTGGACAACACTATCCGGGTACTCGACGAGCTATCTTGCACACCCGATGAGTGCCTAAAGTGTACTATCTCCTTGCTACGTGATTCTGCCTACTATTGGTGGAATACGTTGACTTCTGTTGTGCCTAGAGAGCAAGTAACTTGGGAGTTTTTCCAAACCGAGTTTCGAAAAAGTATATCAGTCAGAGATTCATTGACCAAAAACGGAAGGAATTTCTTGAACTCAAACAAGGTTCCATGTCGGTTACCGACTATGAACGAAAATTTGTGAGGCTTAGCCGATATGCGCGAGAATGCATTTCTTCAGAAGCTGTGATGTGTAAACGTTTCGAGGATGGACTAAATGATGATATAAAGCTGTATGTTGGCATCTTGGAAATCCGAGAATTTGTGGTACTTGTTGAGCGAGCTTGTAAAGCCGAGGAGCTAAGTATGGAGAAAAGAAAAGCTGATATGGGAGCAAAGGAGTTTCGTAAGAGGTCTTCGGGGAAGCCCTTCCCGCAGACATCGAAGAAATTTAGAGATGACTTAGGCCGGTCTAGGGACACTTCGGGTTTCTCTAGACGAGATCGCGATCGACCCCCTGTGAGCACACGAGTCACTTCGGTCGCCAGTGTTGGAAATGATCGTCGGGACAGAACGGAATGTCGATATTGCGGTAAATGGCATTCGGGGAGTTGTAGATTCCATGATCGCTCCTGTTACAAGTGCGGATCAGTTGACCACTTCATTAAAGATTGCCCGAGGTTGTCTGAACAGAATGTAAATCAGAGTGGGAAACCGGGTGCTACCACTGCTCGAGGTAGACCATCTAGAAATACGGGCAATGCTAGTGGTGGTCAGAGAGGATCTAGAGATGCTACGACCAGATCCGAGGCTCACGCTCCTGCTAGGGCTTATGCTATACGCGCACGCGAGGATGCTTCCTCGCCAGATGTTATTACCGGTACTTTTACTCTCTTTGATACTAATGTGATTGCTTTGATTGACCCTGGTTCTACTCATTCTTATATATGCGAAACCTTAGCATCCAGTAAGACTTTACCTATTGAGTCTACTGAGTTCGTAATTCGGGTGTCAAATCCCTTGGGTCGTTACGTGCTTGTCGACAAAGTGTGTAAGAAATGTCCCCTAGTAATTCGAGGTTCCTGTTTTCCGGTGGACTTGATGCTTTTGCCGTTTGATGAATTTGATGTTATTCTTGGTTTGGATTGGTTGACCGTGCATGATGCGGTTGTGAATTGCAAAAGCAAGACTATGGATTTGAGGTGCGCAAATAACGAGATGATCTGAGTTGAGTCTACGGACTTGGATGGGTTGCCAGCTGTAATATCCTCAATGTTGGCCCAGAAATATGTAAGAAAAGTGTGCGATGCATACCTTGCGTATGTACTTGATGACAAAGAATTAGAAAAGAAACCCGAATCTATGCCGGTGGTTTGTGAATACCCGGATGTTTTTCCTAAGAATTATCGGGTTTACCACCTGTTCGGGAGGTAGAGTTTCGTATTGAGCTTGTACCTGGAACTACGCCAATTTCGATAGCTCCGTATCGTATGGCACCAACCGAGTTAAAGGAGTTGAAAGCTCAGTTGCAAGAGTTGACTGATAGAGGTTTCGCTCGACCAAGTTTCTCACCTTGGGGTGCACCAGTATTGTTTGTGAAGAAGAAGGACGGAACCATGAGGTTGTGCATCGACTATCGTCAGCTGAATAAAGTGACAATAAAGAATAAATATTCGATACCGCGTATTGATGATTTGTTTGATCAACTAAAGGGAGCCTCAGTGTTTTCAAAGATAGATTTGAGATCGGGTTATTATCAGTTGCGAATTCGAGATTCGGATATACCCAAAACTGCTTTCAGAACGAGATACGGCCACACGAGTTCTTAGTGATGCCGTTTGGGCTCACTAATGCCCCTGCGGTATTTATGACCTTGATGAATCGGATCTTCAGACAGTATTTGGATCGGTTCGTAGTTGTGTTTATTGATGACATCTTGGTCTATTCAAGAGATGAGACCGAACATGCTGAGCACCTGAGATTAGTGTTGCAAATTTTACGGGATAAGCAGTTATATGCTAAGTTCAGTAAGTGTGAGTTCTGGTTAAGAGAGGTTAGCTTCTTGGACCACGTGGTATCCACATCGGGTATTCGAGTTGACCCGAACAAAATTTCAGCCATACTTAACTGGAAGCCTCCGAGAAATATTACTGAGGTTCGGAGCTTTTTGGGACTTGCCGGTTACTACCGACGGTTTGTAAAAGGTTTCTCGATGATAGCCACACCGATGACGAAGCTACTTCAAAAAGATGTTAAGTTCGAATGGACGGAAAAATGTCAGAAAAGTTTTGATCAACTGAAAACTTATTTGACCGAAGCTCCAATTCTAGTGCAGCCCGAATCAGGCAAAGAGTTTGTCATTTATAGTGATGCGTCCCTACTTGGGTTAGGTTGCGTATTGATGCAAGAAGGTCGAGTTGTGGCCTATGCGTCGAGACAATTAAAGCCACATGAGAAAAATTATCCGACCCATGATCTCGAACTAGCTGCCATCGTATTCGCTTTAAAAATATGGCGACATTACTTATTTGGTGAAAAGTGCCATGTATTTTCGGATCACAAAAGTCTCAAATATTTGATGACTCAAAGAGACTTAAATCTGCGACAAAGACGTTGGCTCGAGTTGTTAAAGGATTATGAGCTTGTCATTGACTATCACCCGGGAAAGGCTAATGTGGTTGCGGACGCCTTAAGCCAGAAATCACTGTTTGCTTTACGAGCGATGAATGTACTCTTGTCTGTTCTACCCGACAATGTGTTAGTAGCTGAATTAAAGGCCGAACCATTATTGATTCATCAAATTCGTGAAGCTCAGAAAGTCGACGATGAATTGGTTGCAAAACGGGCTGAGTGTGTTCCGAACAAGGAATCGGAGTTTCAAATTGATGATGATGATTGTTTGAGGTTCAGAAGTCGTTTGTATGTTCCAAGGAATTCGGAACTCATTTCGATGATTCTGAACGAAGCCCATTGTAGCCGAATGTCAATTCACCCTGGGAGTACGAAAATGTACAACCATTTGAAACGTCGGTTTTGGTGGCATGGTATGAAACGAGACATCTCCGACTTTGTTTCAAGATGTTTAATATGCCAACAAGTGAAAGCGGAACATCAAGTGCCTTCAGGATTACTTCAGCCGATCATGATACCCGAGTGGAAATGGGATCGAGTCACAATGGACTTTGTGTTCGGACTGCCATTGTCAGCAAGTAAGAAGGATGCGATTTGGGTTGTTGTTGATAGACTGACTAAGTCGGCTCACTTTATCCCCGTGCGTACGGATTTTTCATTGGATAAACTAGTTGAATTGTACGTTTCTCAGATTGTGAGATTACACGGGTACCTATTTCTATCGTGTCGGATAGAGATCCGAGATTCACCTCACGATTTTGGAAGAAATTGCAAGAAGCTTTGGGTACCAAGCTGCATTTTAGCACTGCTTTTCACCCTCAAACCGATGGTCAATCCGAGCGGATAATTCAGATACTTGAGGATATGTTGAGATGTTGCATCCTCGAGTTCAGTAGTTCATGGGAACGGTATTTACCTTTGATTGAATTCGCTTACAACAATAGTTTTCAATCAAGTATTAAGATGGCACCTTACGAGGCTTTGTACGGTCGTAAATGCCGTACATCATTGTTTTGGACCGAGCTCGGTGAAAGTAAAATTTTCGGAGTTGATTTGATTAAAGATGCCGAACAGAAAGTAAAGGTAATCCGTGAAAGTCTGAAGGCAGCCACAGATCGTCAGAAATCGTATGCGGATTTGAAACGAAAAGACATTGAATATCAGGTGGGAGATAAAGTGTTTCTTAAAGTTTCGCCTTGGAAAAAGGTACTCAGATTTGGCCGTAAGGGCAAGTTGAGTCCGAGATTCATTGGGCCATACGAAATCTCCGAACGAGTTAGTCCAGTTGCGTATAGATTGATTTTGCCCCCTGAACTTGAAAAGATTCACGACGTCTTTCATGTTTCGATGCTTCGACGTTATAGATCCGATCCGTCACCCGTGATTAATCCATCAGAAGTTGAAATTCAATCTGACTTGAGTTATGAAGACGAACCGATTCGTATCCTAGCTCGTGAAGTGAAAGAGTTGCGAAACAAAAGGGTTCCGTTAGTAAAGGTGTTATGGCTCAAACACGGAGTCGAAGAAGCTACTTGGGAAACCGAGAATGCCATGAAAGAACGATACCCAAACTTATTTACCGGTAAGATTTTCGGGGACGAAAATTTCTTAAGTGGGGGAGAGTTGTGACAGCCCAAAATTGACCCTAGTCGGGAAGTGGTTTCGGGACCGCTAAACCGAGTCACCGAAATGTTTGAATGTGATATTTATTGTCTAGAGTATGTAATTATGAATGTGTGAAAATTTCAAGCTTCGATTTAGTCGATTGCATGTGAATTCAGTTAGTAGGATTTGTGTGACACTTTTGAAATGTGATAGGCTAATCTATAAGGATCTAATAGTGCATGTAATAAAAAGGGAGGACTTGCATGTCAAATTTCCCCCCTAATTAGTAGTGGCCGGCCATGCTATGAGTGGAAACATGTCACAAACATGTTATGTTAGTGAGGTATGTTAGGAAAAATAAAATAAGGAGTATGGGTAATAAAGAAATGGAAAAAAAAAAAAGAAAGAATGTGTGTGAGTGTTCCCCCCCATTGCCGTGAGTTAAAGAAAAGAAAAAAAATTTGTTCATCCTTTTTCATTTCTTTTGGCCGAAAATTCTAAGGAAGGAGGAAGGAGTTCTTGCTTCATGTTTGGTTTGGAAGAGGATTAGGAGGAGGTTTGGCCATACTTGTATCTAGATTAAGGTATGTTTGAGGTTGTGCCATGAGATTCATGCATGTTTTTAGTTGCTAGCTTGAGTTCTAATTAGCCCATGGTTCAAATCTTTGCTATGTCATGGGGATGATATTCGGCCTAGGTGGATTTTGTGTTAATGCCATTGCATGCTAAATATGAAGCTTGTTAATGATACATGTGATGGTGGATTGATGACTCTTGGATTTTCTTTTTAGCATTTTTGAGTGAGACATTAAGTTCTTTGTTTAACCATGACCAAAATTGAAATGGTTTGGTGTTGTGATGTATTCGGCCATGGTATATCCATAAGTATGATTTATGCTTATTGCATGGTAGGTAAGATTTGTGTTTTGGATTTATGTTCATGTTTAGTTATAATCAACTTTGAGATTCGGCTCTTGCACATATATATATATGTTTGCACATGACGTATTGGTATGACATATACAATATCTCAAGGTATATATTTACATATGATGGTGTTTCGGTTATGGAGTACATGATGGATGCGTATTGAGTTATAATATGTAATGCATTAGTTAGTAAAAGGTATGCCATTTGTGTGTGGTATTGAGTATATAATTGGCCTCAACATAGACATGCATAATCGGCCACATGAATGAGTACATAGGTTGATGTGTTGTTCGGCCATAGGTAAGCATATTGAAGGCTTTATCTTGACTTAGAAAATTCGGCTAAGGAGAGTATTAACTAATGTGTTGGGTTTGATTCATGATTCCGTACATATGTGACTTTAATGTCTAATGAATATATGTGGGCCAAGTACCTTGAGTTCCTCTTTTCGATGCTCAAATGATTAAATCAATTTATTTGTTAAATTAAGCTCAAGAGCAAAGGGGAACTAAATCCGATAAAGGGAAGGAAAAAGTGGTCGAATAGCCATCGAAATCGTTCGACAACATCCGAGGTAAGTTTTCGAGTAATGGGACTTAAATTATGATTCGATTAGATTATGTCTTAAGTAAATCAAAATCATGCTCTTATATGTGGCTATTGAGCCGAAATTGTAAATGTGATAAGTGTCTTGTGTTTGAGCTTTGGTAATGAAAATGAAATATGAATGTGTCATGATTTATTGATATATGTGCATGGTTACTCGAATGATATCCGGGCTAAGTCCCGAAGGCTTTTGTGCTAAGCGACTACATCCGGACTAAGATCCGAAGGCATTTGTGCTAGCGACTATATCCGGGCTAAGTCCCGAAGGCATTTATGCTAGTGACCATATCCGGGTTAAGACCCGAAGGCCTTGTGCGAGTGGTTATATCCGGCTAAACCCCGAAGATGCTTGATTTGGGAACGAGCGATCTTGCTGTAAAAATTTAAATTAATACGCTCGTAAAATCCCAGCGATGAGGTATGTTTCGTGTGTGCTTTGAATTAGTTGATCCCTTACAAATCTGTATTCGCTCAGTCGATAAATGAGCTACCGGCCTTTGGCTAAGTTGATATTTTGTGTATGAACATAAGGGTTGGTAATGTGAAGTAAGTATGATATTGAAAATTTGTGCATATGAAATTATCCGTTTAGCTATATGAATGATATACTTTTGTTGTGCTGGAATCCCTTGCTCAAAACTTACTAAGCATAAATTGCTTACTCGTTTCTTTGTTTCTCTGTTTTATAGATTTTGGCTCGTCAGCTATCGGACTCGGGATTTTTGGAAGTCGAAGTCTCCCACACTATCAAAGCCCCCTTTTGGTACAATTTTGGTTGAACTTTGAAATGGCATGTATAGGACTACCCTTTTGTTGTTGGTCATGTACCCTTCGGCTTTATGTAAATTTGGATAGCCATGCGAAAATGGCTTAAATATACTTTGATCATAGCATTATAATCGTTTTGTATGTTGTCCGTCGAGAGGTATGGAAATGTTGGTAACGGTTAGCCATGGGAAGGGTTATTCTTGATCACTTTTGGAATATGTATGACAAACTCTAGTTGATCCATGGAGGATCATGAAATAGGTAAAGTTTACCTAAAGAAAACAGATGCTGGCAGCAGCAGTGATGTGGATGTCAAAAATCACTAAAAATAGTAGGAAGGTAAATTATGTAAACGAACCTTGATGAATCTATTTTCATAGGAAGGTAACAAACGATCATATGGACAGTATGTTAAGAGATATTCAGATTCTCGTGAGACAGGGCCAGAACGGTTTCTGGATTCCCTGTTCCGAATTTGGAAATTCATTATAAATTAACCAGAGATAATTAGAAGTCATGCCATATATGCATAGATTCCTTTTTAAGTCTAGTTTCTATAGAAACAAACGACATCAGTATTGAAGCCCTGTACAGGGAGATATCCAAGTCGTAATGCGCAAAGGTCAGTGTAGTCGATCCCTGTAACATGGGAGAATTTGACTAATAAACTGTACTAATTGGCCCAACCAAAAATTCTAGAAAAAATTTGTAGATGCATATATGAGTCTAGTTTCAGGGAAAAATCACGAAGCTGATTTTCGAGTTGTGAAACTCAAGATATGATTTTTAAGGTGACAGTGACGCAGTTAGCCAGCTTGCCTGGAAAATTTTAAATGGATTGTGCAAAGAAGTGATTTAAGTCTGCAAACCCCTCGTGTCCGACTCCGGCGACGGACTCGGGTACGGGGTGTTACAAATTCATCCAACTGTTTTGTCCAATAACCTTATCATGTGTGTTACTCTCATATAATATCCTTGATTCCTTTGAGTTAAATACGTTCACTCAATAAAATCCTATTTTATCTTATATTCATTATTATGTCTTCTAAATGATTAATATGAGCACTATCAACAAATGACTGTGATAAATTGCTTGTTCGAGAACAAGCAACCCATGACCAGTTCCATATTTATCTACACAATGCTAATGAGAGGATATCATTAACTCTTTAACCAAGCTATGAATTCCATTTTTCTTAGTAAATAGATGCCATACACAAAGTCATGTACTGAACACACCGGCTATGGGCTCGATAATCTTTATAAAAAAGAATATGAGTTACATACGCATGATCAGTGACTAAGTCAGGATTTAGGTAAACACACCATGAATGTCACAAGTAAATTAATTCACAAACGGGTTCAGAATTAATTCATCTTGGGTCCAGTCCAATGTATTATTCGTCAAATGAATACATTTATGTCTCTACCCATGTAGTCAACTGTTTCGATAGCCAAGACTAGCCATCTCCCCAATTGGAGTTGTAGACGACATAATAATTCTTCTAAGTATTTGAATCAAATGCTCAATTTGATTCTTTAACAGGATTATAGACTCGTTTAGATTATCCACATTGTCGTTGTTGTGTATTGGAATTCCAAGGTAGTTGGGAAAAGTACTTACCATTGGTAGAGTTTGCCTACAACAACAACTATCAATCGAGTTTAAAAATGGTGCCTTATGAGGCATTATATTGGCATAAGTGCCAAACACCTCTATATTGGACTGAACTCATATAAAATCAAATTCACGGGGTTGACTTAGTCAAAGAAACTGAAGAAAAAGTGAAGATAGTTTTTCATTGTTTGAAAGCCGGTTCGGATAGACAGAATTCCTACGCGGATTTGAAACAGAAAGAGGTTGAGTTTTAGGTCGATGATAACGTGTTCTTGAAAGTATCTCTATGGAAGAAAGTTCTTAGATTTGGCTGGAATGGCAAGTTGAGTCCGCATTTTATTGGGCTGTATGAGATGACCGAGAGAGTAGGGCCAGTTGCTTATTGGTTAGCTTACCGTCCGAATTGGAAAAGATTCATGATGTATTCCATGTGTCTATGTTGCGCCATTACCGATCTAATCCTTCACATGTGATTTCGTCGACAGAGGTTGAGATTCGATCGGATATGACCTTTGGTGAAGAACCGAGTAAGATTTTCACTCAAGAAGTCAAACAATTGAGAAACAAAAGTATGCCCTTGTGGAAGTGTTATGGAAATGACATAGGGTTGAAGAGCTATATAGGAACCTGATGAGGCTATGAGAAACCAATACCCAAACCTTTTCACCGTTAAGATTTTCGAGGACGAAAATCCCTAAATGGGGAAAAGTTGTAACCATCCCGAATTAGGTTTAGTCAAACAGTAGTTTTGAGACCACAAATATGAAATAGAAATTATTATTTTATAGTTATTTGATGATCCATGATATGATTGCATGTTTGTGTGAAATTTTCATGAAGAAATTTTATCCCTAAAGTGTCCAATTTGAAGTTAGGGACTAAATTGAATAAGTTACAAAACTTGAGTTCTAGAAGCTTTAAGCATGAAATTGCTATAGATTATAAATTAGAAGGTCTTAAATAACAATTTAACCAAGTTCTAAAATTTTGGACAAAAAATGGGCATGAATAGGAAAATTTTGAAAGATAAGCCTTAAGGGTATTTTGGTCATTTAGTAATTAAAAGAATAAAAAGGGAAAAGAAGCAAAATTCATGTCCTTCTTCTTCCCTAAGTGCCAAAATTTCCATGCTATCCATAGCTAGGGTTTTTCAACTTTTCAAGCTTGATTGTAAGTACCTCCAAGCCCGTTTTTAATGTTCTTTACATTTTTGAGATCCTTAAAGCATGATCTATCCATTCCTACCCTTATTTTGAAATAGAGTTTATGTTAAAAAATTTACCCATGTATAACATGCATGTATTTTGATGTTTAATGGAAGAATATGAAAGTTTGATATGTGATAAACATCTTTTACAAAGTGATTTTGCATAAAAACACCTAAAAAGGACCTATTTGTAAAAGTTGTAAAATGGGTAGTAAATATGTGAAATAAAGAAAAATGTGGGCTGCTAAGAGTAGGAATATGAATCGACTAGGCTTGGGTAACAAAGAAAATGCATGCATTTCTTTTTACGAGCCTAAGGACAAAATTGTAAATAAGTGAAAAGTTAGGGGTAAAAAGGTAATTTTATCAAAGTATGTGTTATGAGTCGATTCGACAATGTATGTATTAAACAAGTTAAATTTAGCATTATAGACTAAGGAAAACGTGATTCGAGTCTTGATCAGGGGAAAAACAAGGTTTACAAAGAATAAGCTCGTTTTCATCATTTTGTACTGAGGTAATTCATATACAAATAATGTGATGCTATATTATATTCTCGATGCTTGAGTATTATGTGAATTTAAATTCTTTAATGCTATTATGAGTTATGTTTTGATTGCTCCATGAGTAAGTGATTGGTATTATGGACATTAAGATCGACATTACGAGCAAGCTTGACAGAGATGTAATATCGAAGAATCCCATTTGAATCTTAGGAATAGTTTAGGATACAAGTGACATGTCACTAGGAACCCTGTGATTTATGAACTCATGAGATATGTGATATATATTTATGTGGTTCTAGGTGCTGGTCTTGTACGTCCTACTGGTGACTAGGTAGTCCGGCATGTGTTGCGGATACCTGACAGCTTGTGTGAGCAGCCCATGTAGCTACGTCCTGACCGGCAGCTTGTGTAAGCAGACCCGTGAGTAGCTGGAGAATGAGCCTTCATGTGTTATGAGATATGAGGTAGCTTTGGCTACGTATGAGGCACTATGTGTAAGCTTTCTGTGTATCCGATAGTATTCCAAGCGTTCAACGGGTAATTCAAAGTGTAAATTGATGTATATGACAAAGATGAGAAAGTGAGAGATTATATTATGAGTTGATCCAGGTATGTATACCGAATTCATGAGTAATGCCTTGGTATGTGATGAACTTATGAGAAAGTTGTTGATGTGATGAGTAAGTTTAAGTGATTTGATGAAATACAAATTTATGTTCATTATGTTAAATGTATGTTAAATACTTGTTTAGATTGCATATTATTTGTATATGGACTTACTAAGCTTTAATGCTTACCCCTCCTTCCTTTCCATCTTTTATAGTGTCACAAAGCTAGCTCGGGGATTGAAGGACGTTGGAGACTCGATCATACTATCAATTGGACATTTGGGTATAGTTAGTCTTAATATTTCAAGTATAGCATGCATAAGGGACTTGGTCTTTTTATAATGTGTCATATTGATTAGCCAAATGAGCTGGCTCATGATGGTATTATGATTCATTTTGTATAAGGCCATGAGATGTGGCTTATATTTACTTCTCGGGTTGTAACCCTAATTATTTATGCATGCATGCAATGTGTTTATGCTTTGTGATGTGGTTGGTGGTTACTTGTTGGTAATGAATGTGATAAATGGAACATATGCTTAATGAATGAATTGGACTAATAGGTATGACCATAGCTATGGTATAATTGAGTAGATTGAAGGTAGGTTCATAAGGATGAATAAATATGAAATTGGTGTGGAATGCCATATGAAAGCATGATGGTTCGAGCATGTGATATGTTGACATTACAAAGTCATGGATTAATCATGTTTATGAGTATTTGAGTGACTAAATATGCTATGTTGCATGCCATCAAAAATGTATAAGTGAGTGAGCATTTGAGGGTGGCAAATGGCTTGGAAAATAGCCTCAAAGTTGTCCACAAGGGTAGACACACGAGGATGTGTGTAGGTCATGTGTGACACACGGCCTTCCCCATGGACGTGTAATCCGGCCGTGTGTCCCATGTACTTTAGTTTTGCAAAGCAGAACGCCTAGTGGTAAACACACGGGCTAAGACACTAGTATGTGTCTTGGCTGTGTGAGGGACATAGCTTGGAGACATGGGCGTGTGCCCAGGTCGTGTGAAGTCTGCACCATTTTATGAAAAATTATGAAATTTTAATCAACCAGACGGTCTAGCCACACGGGCGTGTGACTATATTTTGGTGCTGACGTCATAAACAGAAAGTTACACAGCCTGAGGACCGGATGTGTCGAAAGCAAACGGGCGTGTCTCCTATCTCCACACGGGTGTGTGACACGGCCGTGTGACTATATTTTGGTGCTAACCTCATAAACAGAGAGTTACACAGCTTGAGGACACAGATGTGTCGAAAGCACACGGGCGTGTCTCCTATCTCCACACGGGCGTGTGCCCTTGTTTCATGAAAATTTTTTTAAGTTTTCCCAAAATTTTCTAAAGTTCTCGGTTTAGTCCCGAACTACTCCCGATATATGTTTTGGGCTTTGTAGGCCCATATAAAGGACAATTTGCATATGTATGAATGAATTTGATTTGAACGAAATTTTATGGCCCGATTTTGTATGTTTGCTTGAGTTTAAGTCTGGTAATACCTCGTACCTTATTCTAGCATCGAATACGGGTAAGGGGTGTTACAAAATATTTGATCAAACACCCGATTCTTTTTGGACCGTGAAACATTTACTAGGTTTCAGCAATTACTGTTATCATTTCAAGCTTTATAACATCATCATACACGTTTCATTCAATCAAACAACAATTCAAATCCATTCATTTTCATATACCTATTTGTATTTTTCATATATTTCTTATTTTACAATTTAATCCATTATATGCAAAAGTTATCAAAATTATAGTTAATCTAAACTAATTTACATTAAGTATAATTCAAACATAGTATAAAATAACATATTAAGTTCCATATGAACTTACCTGGCAAAAACAACAACAAACAAGGTGTCAATGACTAATCTGAAATTTATGCTTTTTTTATTATCCTCTAATTGGTTCAAATCTCAATCTATATAATAATTCATTTCAATTTATCAATTCCAAATACTTTACAACATCCTATTAAATGCATATGACAAATTAATCTCACTTTTTGAATGTTCCTTAAAGTTTTGCATTTTATTCAATGTAGTCCCTAAAATCGACATTGCTATAACTTCCAAATTTGAGCTTCAATTTCGAAACTGAGCTCAAATAAATCCTTCTATAGGTCCTCTACTGTCCATAATTACAGAATTTTCATGCTAATTTTGAAATATTACACTTTAGTCCCTATGTTCAAAAACTAGCAATTAAACTTTGCAAACTAGTCATTTTTCACTTCTAAGTTTAAAATCTAACAAATTAACATCAATTTCATCAAGCATTCAACAATGACAACTTTAGAAACTTTAAAAGTTTTACAAATTGGTACACGAGTTAGCTAAATCAAGCTCTCGGGATCTCAAAAACATAAAGATTATAAGAAAAGCACTTAGTTAACATACCAATACAAGGATCGAAACTTCAAACTCTTGTGAGCTCTTCTTCATTGGTGCTTTTGGTGGAGGGATAAAGATGAAACAATGTTTTTTCTCTCCTTCCAATGAGCCAATATTTGCTTCCATTTTGCTTAGCATGCAAAAACCATTAAAGAAAACATACAAGGCTATTAATGTAATTTATGGATATTTTTATTTAACTAATTTGTTTGAAAAATACAAGTGTACATAGATAAAAATACTACACTAGGGCACCAGATCAAACAAAATATTGGTACTCAAGGTCAATTATATGTACATGGACCTATGATTATTGGTACTCGTGCTCGAGAATTAGTACAAACCTTGGAGTATCAAGACTTCAAAACATCGAAGCTTACTATTTCAAAATTTGGTACCAAGTATCAATGCCTACAACCTTGGTGTCAGTACCTAGGTCACAATTGACTTATTTGGGCTTCCAAATGTCTTTTTAAAGCCATTTATATCTTACATATGTTCAAAATTACAAATGTATGATAGAATTGTGATTATATGCTCAAACATTATTATTTTTATGTTTAATGAATAAATGATTGATTGAGTGGGTCAATGAGGTGACCAATAATATTTTGGATTTGACTAGTCTCCTAGGTCAGTTTTGGGGGTATTGTAACACCCCTAATCCGAATCCGATTGCCAGATTAAGGCTAAGAGGTATTACCGAACTAAACATTTAATTATCTCATTCATATTGTAAATAAACATAAATAGAGATCGAGCTGAAATACATATTGATATTTAAGTTATACGCCATTTTCGTATGGCCAAAATATTTACAATTTCAAAACATCGTTATCATCTGCCTAACCTATACATGCCATATTGAGTCCAAAATATAACTGTACCCAAAAAGATCGATAGTGTGATGAACTACTGACGATCCTCGAGTCGGTGGCCAAAATCAACAATCTATAAAACAGAGAAATAAAGAACAGAGTAAGCTTTCAAAGCTTAGTAAGTTTTAAGCATCACAAACAATTAAAGACTTATCGAAAATTGAAACATCCATTTAAACAGACTTATTCTCAATTCAAATTGCTTCATAGCCGAATACACATACATATACATAGATTTCTCAGCACATATTTTTCTTCTACTTAAAGTTCATACGATGCATTTAAATCAAATAATCTCATATATTAACAGTATTTGACCGAATAGGTCATTGTTTTACTATTAGATATAACAATCATTCTCTAATACTAATAATTCACAAAATCATTGACTGAACGTACATGAGTACATAAAGTAATTTTAACATATAATTCATATACAAATATACCATGACCGATTAAATCATTCTCATATTCGCAAATATAACCATCAATCATATTTATATATATATTCTTCTTTGATGCTGATGATTCACTTCGAAATCAATTCACCTAGGAGTAAGTAATACGTACATGAACATCTTAAATGTATAATACTTACTCGACGAAGGTTTACTGCGAACATTCAATATCGTAATCTTACTTAACTTACTGGCATTAAGCCTGTCAGGTCTTAGAACTTGAAACCAATTACCAGCACAAGCCTGCAGGAATTTAAACCCGGTATAATACCAGCTTAAAGCCTGCAGGACTTTAGCCCGGACATATTACCAGCACGTAGCCTGCGGACCTTAAGTCCGGTTATAATTCCAGCACATAGCCTGCGGACCCTAAGTCCGGATAAATATCACTGAATGTCATGCATACTTTTTCTCAAGAAAATTCAATTCACATAACATCTCACAATCATAGTTCATTTATTCCATTCGAATAATAGCATAACATGGGCACCATTCATATAACTTTTAGCTCAATAACTTACATAAGAATATATGTCCATTTTACTTTCCAAGCTTAACTTCTAATGTCTATTCAGTTTTAAGCCTTAAACATAAATTATTTGTTACTCAATTATATTCAAATAAAATCAATAGATCGTAGTACAGTTATCATACACATATCAAGACATTATCAATTATGTACTAAATGTGACTATTCAAAACTTACCTCGGATATACTTGAACGGTTGCGAAAAGGCTAATCAATTACTTTCTCTTTTCCCCTATCCAACTTCGACCCTCTTTGCTCTTGAGCTTAATATAAAACAAATAGATTTATTTAATTACTTAAGCAATATCATTTACTATTTAATCACTTATCAAATAGGCAATTTAATTTAACACATGTATATCATATAGTTAAGGTACAAATGACCTTAATAACTAGTTATTTAAACACTATATATATATATTCTCTACTCATGCACAACCAAACACATTATTAGGCTACTATCAACAATTGCATTTATTCCCAAATAATAGACTAAAACCATCAGGGAACATTTTACTAACTTATTACCTTGCATATCCGAATTTCATAAATTAATATACATACAACTCCAAAAATTATATCATGGAACAAGTGCCGAATTACAATTTGTAATAAAATCAAAACATAACTCTTATCATATTTCCATATACATCATTTCATTTCATATAAATAACATATACCATCGTGTCATTTATTCATTTATCTGCAGCAATTACATAACACAGATTCATATACGTATAATATCCTACTTATTATAAATTGAATATATCACCAAATTAATCCAATTCTGCTACTTAAATATTTGACCAATACTTTCAATTAATATACTATTTGAAGACCAACACAAAAGTCAGATGCATTAATCAAAATATCATAGTCCAACTAAGTCTACAATTATTCAATACTACAATTATAGCATTATCATATAAATAAACCCATAATGACCTAATATACATTCTTGTGGAACCACAATTAAGGCACAAACTAATCATTCCAATGTAAGATACAATCACATACATTGTCATTACATCCATTTCATAATAATTAGTACCCACTCGAATATATATATTTTTGCATTTTAGCAAAAACACATTCCCAACTAAAGCATTACTCAAACCGATTCATTTACCCAAGTATCTTACACACTTACACATTAAACAAAATTTTCAAATTGAGCCAAGTACATGATCAATTATACCTCATAACTATCATCATTATCAAACCATTTCCAAAACATATAACACTTTCAAAGACACCCAATCAACCCATAACCGAATGCATCATTTCAAACCAATAACAAAAATTAATTCATGGGCTATGAAAGGAGCTTAGCAATTAACTCAAATTCACATAAATTATCAAGAAATAAAAACAAACATACCTCCAATTAGAAACACCCAGGCCGAATATCCAAGAACCTTTTGTTTTACTTGTTCTTTAAATTTCGGCAAAATGAAAGAAGAATGGATGAAAACTTTGTTTTTCTCACCTATTTTCTTTTATTAATTATATAATTCCTCTTATAATATCATTAAATATTATAATACTAACATGGAATCATATAATATTCATTAGGTTATTATTTTATAATACAAAATACATATTTTACTTATCAACATTCATCATTGCCATCCACTAATTTAATAGTGGTCCATTTGACATGCAAGTCCTCCTTGTAATATACCATGCATTATTCGGCCCTCTAAATTCTTCCTATCACATTTCTAAGTTTTAACACACAAGTCCTTTTTTAGCTAATTCCGCATTCAAATGACAAAGTTAAGACACGATACTTTCACACATACACTTTCACATATAATAAGCATAGAACATAACATTTAATTATTTTAGACTCGATTTGTTTGTGGTCCCAAAACCACTTCCCGACTAAGGTCAAGATAGGGCTGTCACAGGTATTACATCATAGCTCAAATAAAAGAGTAAAAGGTACGTTCCTATTGATATTGTATGTATTATTAGAATGGATTATGGCCATGGGTCGTTTGTTTGGGATGAATTACTAGTCATTACTATAAGTAATGATCATTTTCATGGTGGAAGATACAATGGTGATCATGAGATAAAATGGGTTAAATTTAGTGAATGAATTTAACCTAAAGAGATAAAGGATATCCTATGAGAGTAACACTGATACAACAAGGCTATTGAGAAAAAGAAGCTTAAGATAAGTAGTTTCATAATGGTATACAATGGGGGATTAGTCATGGTACTTTTAGTGAATTGACTCAGTGACTAAATACTTTATGATTAGTAGGCCAATAGTCAATACTTAATTACAATTTTTTAAGCCCCAATTATATATGTTCGATTACTCCTTTCACTAGTTCACTATGACTTGTATAGACTGCATAATAACTAATTGAAAATTGGATGAAATCAATGTATGAGAAATAAATTATATGAATTTTCTTGAGAAGGCAAAAGATGACTTGGGATTTAATTTAGTTCCTTTGGATTATTATTTAATTAGATGAATAAATCAAACAATTGAGTTCAAAGTGAGAATTGAATTAAATAATTGTTGTAGTTATATTTTATTTGGACTATTAAAATTAATTTGCACATAGATTCTAATACGATAAATTTGTCATTATTTTTAAAAAATTGAATATGGGTTGGGTAAATTAATTAATTAATTAATTAATTTTAAAATAGTCATTTGTTAAGAATATTTAAAAGTTAGGTTGGATAATTATATAAGCTTAATTTTTTTTATTTAATTCAAAAGAGATAATTGCATATAATTAAATTGAACTTATATCAACCCATGTAGCCCAAAAGAGATACAGTGCATTGGCACATGAGGAGTACTTTCCTTAGTACCACTGACTTCGTGGTTGGGGAGCTGAATTCTTATTAAATAATTATTGTATACATATTGCATTCATGTATAGCTCTTGCAGTGTGTGATTGTAGAAAGTTATGTGTGCTTATGTCAAGGGAAAACTCTATCGATGATTGGTGAATTTATTTGAATTATTTTTCTTCGAATTCAAATAATTTTTTTTAATTTTAGTTAGAAGTTTGTGAAATTATAATTGTGACCATCTAGAGATTATAATTCAAATTTAGAAATTAAATCCCTATATATAGAGGAAGTCGACTTTACGCTTTAAAAAATTTAGAGTTTTCATCCTATATTTGATTCTTTAAATTAGAATTTACTCTCTAAGCATTTGAGAATTCGAGAATAGTAAAGAACATTCGCGAGATAGCTTGAAGACTTTAAACTATAATTTAATTAAGAGAATAAATGTAGGAATATTATTGAGCCCAATTGCGATTTGGATATCTCCCTGCATCATATACAAATAAAATAATTAATTTGATCAAATTTATTATTATATATATTACCATAAATGTCTGCTTTAGAAAAATACAATAAAATTTCAGCATGCCAACACAGACTACTTTTCTAATACTAGCATGTTGTGCTACTCCCCTAACATTTTCCATACCTGTGAAAGAATGCTTGGTTGATGATGCCGATTCGATCTCCCTATGTGGAATTCTATACTGGAAAATTTGGAAACAAACAAATACTCTGCTCGTTGGTAATGCGTGAATTCAAAGTTTGAGCCGGTGGAAACACATTGTTTCAGCTCCATGTGAAGGCAACTTAAAACCAAACAGAATTTCCAGGCAGATTAGATGTAGGATAGGTCAGTATCGTCCGTAAAGGGGCTGCAGGTAACTAATAGTAGAAACCGATAATGTGGGGATGGTACATATGCTGAGTTACAGTCAAGGAATAAACAAATTCAAGAGTTTATGCCGATACTTGCCACTAATGCATTCCCAGGTCTTTGTGTTCACGGAAATCCACCTTTAGGGATTGGAAATATTTTGCTGGGAGCCTAAGTAGGAATTGTGCTTTCTAATGCTTCTACTAATTAGGGCCTTGCGATCCCTTAAGAAAAAGAATCTGCAACATTATTTAACCTCATATATTTATAAAAACAGAGGATTACAACTTAAAATTCTGAATCTTTAGACATAAGCTTTTATATCACGAGAACAATTATAATTGAAATGGGTTAAGTTGAGGCAACACTTGCACGACCAGTACTAATTTCTATCAAATTTTAGAGGGGATACAATCGGGAGACGAGTACTGCTGCTCGGTTTCTTTAGTCAGAGCACGAATCTTGACGACGAAGAACCCGATACCATGGCCGGCAAGTGCAGCTATAAAGATTCCAACATTGTAGGACATAACAGACAGCATAACCATGTAAGCAAAGCACATCCGAACAATGTAAACACCTGCCTGAATGAAAGCTCCAAGGATGGGTCTGGTGCCAGGTTTAACTGCCGCCTGTAACATGGCCATCATTTCAATGGCGGCGCCTAGAAACAGTACAAAGAAGAGGGCCAATACATACATGCCGGGGTTGCTATCAGGCCATCCGGAGAAAAGGACTATTACATCTTTACCCCAATAGAAGCTCATCTGCATATTCATCGATTTCATACTACTGTTTGGCATAGGCATGTTCATGCCACTGCCATTGGACATTTTCTGGCGAGTTCTAGGGAGAGAGGAGGGAGAGAAACTCGAGAAAAACTGAAAAATTGCCAGAGGTAATTTCCTTGGTACTATCTGTTTTTAAATAAACAAAGCATAGCACCCCAAAAACAAAGCAGGGAATGACGACGAAATTAACACATTGGAGACGACGGCGCCCAATTACGGCCCGGTTTCCCACTAGCTAGTGTTATTAATTTTGGATTCCCATGTCATATTAAAATTTGGGATTTAGTATTATACATTGTATAATTTAATGTTATTTTTAAAATTAAAGTTTGATATATTATCTGTAAAATATTTTAGATTTCATAAGTGAATTTTAGATATAATAAGTATTTTGTAGGGTGTAATAAAAAATAAAAAATTAAATATATAAATAGATGTAATAAAAAATTGTTTTAGCTTAATTTATGATTAGGCACTTTTATTTTCATTTTGGTACTAGACTTTTTCTTTTCGTGTTCCTCCATTATAAGTTTTGGGTGTGGGTCAACTTGGTCTTCCAAATTTCTTCTTCTAAGCTCTTGATCTAATTCATCAATTCCAAAAAGGTGCTGCTCCACGGTATGAGCAAAATACTGTTGTTAATATTGGAGTCATGAATGGAGAAGAATCGTGTTTGTCGCCGAAAGAGAAAGTGGAGGAGCTACTAAGAAGCACCAAGAAGGTCAAACATAATATGAACGCATCTGGGCATGAAAATAGGAAACCTATTTCCTATAAAGACTCCCTTATGAGAAATGAGTTCGGAAACTACGAACAGTGGATCTTGGAGGAGGAAAACGTCAGCTCCCATGGATGAAGAACAAGGATAGAGAATTGATATCTCTGAAGATTTCTCTATCTTCCTCTCTAAAGAGGAGAGAAGCAGAACAAGGAGTTACAATTTCTCAACTTCAAACTAGACCAGTTATCGACAAACTAAATCAGTGGATTTATGGAAAGACAGTGGGTTTCCTCCCTATTAGGAAAAAAAAACCCTCATGATTAGGGTTTATGGGAAGACAGAGAGTTTCCAGTTTCTCAACTTCAAACTAAATCGGTTATGGAAACCATCAGGTTCCTTCCAGCTAATATAAGTAGGACATGACTATTTTTTTTAGTTAAATTTTTATGCTCTAAAGAATATGATAACGCTGTTAAGGGAGGGCCTTTGTTCATAAACGGGAACTTCCTTTCTAAGCATAAATGGCACCCTAATTTTAGAGCTTCAAAGACCTCTTTTATTTCAGTGGCTGTGTGGATTCGGCTCCCTTAGCTTCCTATACAATATTACAAGCCAGATATCCTTGCTAAGATAGGTAGGAGCATACATCGCCTACTTCATGTTGACAATGCCACTAGTATGGAGAGAAGAGGAAAATTTGCTAGATTCTGCGTTCAAATCAATCTAGAAGAATTGCTTAAACAGTTTATCTTTATCGAAGGGAAGAAATAGATCATCTTGTATGAAAGGGTAGAAAAATTACGTTTCTACTGTGGTCGGATGGGTCATCAAAGAGAACAATGTCCGACGCCAAAGGGTAAAGAGGATACCATTGACAGTAATGTATCACAAAGCCCTAGTGATAGTCAGCTAGGCACTCAGAATGAATCCCAGAAGGTTCAAGGACCTCTGACAGCTTCTGAAACATCCCCATGTCGATAAGCCATACTTGAAGAGTGTAATATCGTGTCCGCGTTTTCCTAACCACAGGATGAAAATAACTCAACACTACCCAAATCATCGAGTCCGAATATCAGATGTTACGATATAAACATACTTAGCATAGAATCCTTTTAATAACATATTTCATATTATTTTAGTAAAGATTTCTGAACAAAATAAATAAATTAAACATTTAGAAATACAACAGACTCTAAAGAACAAAACAGTATAATACATTACAATACAAAAGTTCATTAAAAACACATCACCACAATTTTTTGTAGGTTGACTCGACTCGTCGCACAACCCGAAAGTCTAACCCTTGTTTTAACTTGATTTTTAACTTGAAAATATAAAAAAAAATAACCTAAAAACACTTTTAATGAGTTTTAAACTCTCATTAGCCTCAAAAACCTTAAACTCTGAAACTTCTTTTCTCCTTTTTCTTACTATTTGTTGCAATTGTCTTCCCCTACTCAGTGCAAGAACAACAACATTACAATAACAAGGAACGCGCAAGGAATTTTCACGAGGAATCAAAAGATTTCAACCAAGGTTAAGGGTTCCAACATAAATTTTACTATTCCATTTTATTGTTCTTGATTTATCTTGAAATATATTGCTTGATATTTAGTTAGTTCTCCTATTTTAAAATTTTATTAAAGATGCCTCCTAGAAAATCCAAAAGAACTAGCGAACTCGAACCATCAGTGATTGCAAACCCTTCAAACTTTCCAAACCCAAATGTAAAAAAAATTCTTTTTAGAACTTCAAGGAAAGATGTTTATACAAGAACAGGGGTTTAAGTCATCGATGATTCTATGTAAGGATATATGACCATTGGTTCAATACCATAGGTGGGAACGTTTTGCGTAACCCCTAAATACTCTACTATAGTCTCAATAGTACAAGAATTTTATGCATCTCTTAGGGACCGAGAGTCTAGGAGGTCAGAGGGTGCCAATTGGGAAACTATACCAGTACGAGGGAATGAAGTACTCGTCGCCCTTAGAGCAATTTTTGAATTTTATAACACTTCATATTATAAATCTGATTTTCTGGAAGAAAGCAATTTAGAATATTTTAGAGATATTAATATGGAATTTAGAATATTTTAGAGATATTAATATGGATAATGTTATAAACTATTTAATAGAGGGTAGGGGTGAATGGAAACATCACACTGGTACTAATATTCTCACGTCCTTTAATCAAGCAATTATGTTTCCAATCGCTAAAATGTGGATGCAATTTTTGTGTACCAAAAATGATCCTGCTTTAAACGTTTCTATCGTCAATACTTTTCGAATGTTTTTGTTATATGTTGTTTTGGAGAAGAAACAAGTCTGCATAGGGGCATGGATCTACCACTACATGAAGAGATGTATTACTAGCCAGAAATTTGGAATTTTCTTTTCCTACTTAGTGACGTCCTTGTGAAAAAGGTCAAAGTTCCAATGGCGACTACTGAGCAATTGGAAACACAAAACTATACACATTTTTTTATGCCCTTTTTAATTCAAATTCATGCAGTTTCAGTAAAATTCTTGTAGAAAAATATATAATAATTATAAAATAATTAAATTGCACTTAATTCTGAACATGTTGAATTTTAATTATTCTTATATTAAATTTTGATTATTTTTGATTATTTTTTACAGATTTGCACAAAAGGCAAAAAACGGCTCGGCAGACAGTGCTAGAAGCACAAAATCGAGAAGCAGTGTTGAAGCTTCAAGACAAATTAATTTTTCAGCCTAAGACGGTCCAAATTACGAATATTAATTCGTAATATAATTAATTTTAATTCTAATTCAATTTAATTTGGGTTAAATAAATTATTGTTAATTAATTGTGAAAAGGGGCCCAATTAAGCTGAACCGAGAAAACGGATCCAACCGAGCACTGGGCAGTCCAAAATCGTCCCACATGCTGACCCAATCAGCTTGTTTGGCTAATTATTCGTCTGGCAAAATAGCCCTTGAAGATTCCTTCAATTTGCATTCAAGCCCCTCCACTATTTATGCCTTTCTAGATTTGCCCCTACCTTAAAATAGCAAGTTTGAAACCTTCAAACTTGCCACATGTGTGGTTAGCCATGGGGGGACTCTATGGCTGTTGATTTTTGCTATTTTTAGCAGCCTTCTCAACATATAAATACCCCATTGGCTGCTCACTTCAAACACATCTCAAAATCATTCATTCTTCACTTCTCTCTCACTTTTCTCTCTTCATTGTTCTTCATTTTCTTCCCCATTCTCTTGCCAATTTCACCTCTTGAAAAAGAGTCATTCAACCACCATTTGGAGCAGCATTCAAGTGTTCATGGAAGCCTCGGTTCAACAAGAACAAGTGGAGAAGGAGGAGTGGAGAAGACTAGTTAAGCCTCGGAGAATCACCGGATTTGATTCTTGTTCCTTATCCTTTTAATTTTATTGTTGTTGTTATGAACATGTCTATGAATATTTGTGATGTTGATATCTTTAATTTAATTAATATTTCTTAAATTTAATTTGTATTAGGTTGGTTGCATTTCGACTACTTGAATTATTAAAATTGTGTTTGTGTTGTTCTAGGTCTCAGTAAGATGTTTGACTAAGTAAAACCATGACTAAGTTATTCTTGCATTTCAATTGTAAGGTAACTAATTAATTAATTATTTAAATGGATTGAAATTGTAATTAATTGACACAATACTTAATCAGTGCATGTATAATCATCTAAGGTAGTTGAGGGTTAAATTAGCAACGGTATCTAATGATACATTAGCCTTGCATAACTTGCAAGATTATTGTGATTAAACTGTTTCAAGGTAAAAATACATTGTTACCTCACGTAATCTTTTATATGCTTATCAGATTGAATTATGTGCTAATGCACATGCATACTTATGAAATTAAAATACTTATGATTATGCAAATTATCGAGTTTCCGTGAATTTATTCGCAACAACATGAACATGAGTTTAATAATTCTAAGTTAAGAAATGTAATTAATCTAACACAATTATGTCATCTTGATTAAAATCATCTTTTGAAATCGTGCATTGAAACTTTTATTTTCTTTTTATTCATTTTACTTAGTTAAAATATTAGTTTTTAATCACCTCCTCAAATCAAAATATTTTTTCACCAAAGTGTTTTTTAATTGCATTCATAAATAATTCTTTTCACAGTCCCTGTGGGTATGATAACTCGACATTTACTTGTCACTTTATTACTTGTTGATTGAACAAATAATTGGGATGACTTTTCAAATAAATTAACCATGTTCCAAACACTAATTTATTTTGTATAATGTTGATTGAACACTTAGAAAGAAATTATTTTCAAATCTTGAATTAGGTACCAAATGTGTATTTTATCAAAAACAAGGGCAATGTCGTGACTTGGGGCTTTTGACGTCGTAATGTCACCATCTCAAAGAGTGATATCATGACAAGCATATGCATGTCGTCGCGACATGAAATACTGAAATGCTCACTCGTGACGAGGACATGACAAATTCGCAACATTGGTCCAAGAATTTTTAAAATTTTACAATTTGGTCCTAATTCTAGAGTAGACTAATATAAAAGTATTCTTAAGCCTGTGTAAGTCCCGAAATTAGTTATATATCTTATCATATGTTTTTCTTGCTTGTATCTGAGTGTATAATGTCATGAATTGAATATCTATTTAATTGTTGATGCTGCAGTAATTAGTGTAACATTTTGTAACTCAAACTTGGCGATCAAGTCGGGCAAGGGGTGTTACAATAACATTCTAAAAAATATTTTTAAAAACCTAAAAGTCAAAAAATAAAAATAAAATTTATTTTGAAATTACAGAAAAGCATAAAATTATTAAGAATTTAAAAGAAATACAAAATATAAAAAAACTCAAATAAGAAACTAGAATGAATCTGGGCACACGTCTAGTTCATTCTGGACATATATTTTTAATAATTTTCAAATTTTTTTATAATTTAAAAAAAATAATTAAAATTTTATAGTACTTTTAAAAAGTCGTCTTGACCCTTTTAGAAATGTTTAGAATTTTACGATATTTTTACAAACATTTATATTTTTAGAAATTTTTAGGAAATTTAGCATTTTCTTCTTTTTCTTTTTTTTTTTGATGAATGATGAAATTTATTAATCCAAGAATGCAGTTAACTGCTACAAAAAAGAAAAAAAACATTGTACAGTAACTTTAAGCTATACAAACAAATTAACCAATGATACCCCAAGAAACACAAAGTGAAGCATTAACAAGATTAATTCTATTGATTGATCTTCCTCCTAAACGAGCCTACACAATCTCTTTAATCTACATTAAGACAACATTTTTAGTCAAGAAGGATGTACCAAAATACCTCTTGTTCCTCTATCCTCATATTACATACAAATATGCAATCCAAGCAAGCTTGAGTATAGCAACAAGTAAGGACTTCCCTTTCAATTTCAATATCACCCAAGCTAACTCTTTCCTTTAAGTTCCCACAGCCCTATGAATGGAGCAAAGGCGCAAAACTGATTACCACACCTTCCTTGAAAAACTACACTCAAAGAAAATGTGATCATGTCTATATGTAGAATCCATACAAAAAAGGCAACAAGTATCAATCGAAATCCCAAAAGCAAGCAAGCAATCCTAGTTTGGGAGCCTATTAATCCAAGCAATAACAGCATGCTTGGGAATATGTAAAGGGAACCATAGTAAACAATGTTATTCCACCTTTATAGCATGAGCTCTAATTGCCTCCTACAATGGAGAAGTACTCACTTTAGCATTAGCAAACTATTGAGAACTGGCAACAATCAAAGGATTCAACTTAAGCATCATTCGCCAATTCCAGCTACTCATTGAAGTAAGAGTCACATCTAGAAAACTCCTACCCTTTAACACATATTCACTGACCCAAGCGATTAAAGAGATGCCTCTCTTGCAAGCAAGGCACGAATAAGCTGTAAAATACAAGATTGATTCCATTTTACCATATATTTTAGTCCCAAGCCCCCCTCATATTTAGATAAATAAATCACTTTCCAAAAAACACAAGCCCCTCGACCCGAGCTAACCTTCCCTTTCTAAAAGAAGCTAAGATAGAATTGACAAACCTTCTTAAGAACACTCTTAGGCATTAGAAATTGACGATTCCAATAGGATTGCACACTAAAGATCACAGCCTTAATGAGTTGCAGTCTACCAGCATAACTCAAGTGCTTAGTAGACTACCCTTGAATCCTATCCAAAATCTTATTGGTTAAAGCAGCACAGTCAGACCAACACAAGATGAATACCAATGTATCTCACTAACAGTCTACCAACTTTAAACCCTGTGCAAGTAGTCATGAGAGCCAACTCCTCTTGAGGTACCCCAACAACAAACAATACACTTTTTAAGGCATTGAGTTTCAACCCAGAAAGTAAGCAAAATTGCTAAAGAACACAATAAAGACTAGCCAGCAAAATTGCTAAAGAACACAATAAAGACTAGCCACCGAATCAGTAGTACCCTTAGAAAAAAATAAAAAGATCATCGACAAACATGAGATAAGTCAACCACACTCGAAGGCACCTAGAATGATACTTGAAGAGAGCATTTATGGAAACAACATCCAATAACCTAGATAACACATCCATTGCAAGCACAAAGAGGTTAAGAGAGAGAGGATCTCCTTGCTTAATACCTCTCCTCCCTCGAAAGAACCCCACAAGTCTTCCATTAAAGGAGACATAGAACCAATGAGTAAATAAGCAAATTTCAATCCACTTCAAAAACTTTTCAAGGAACCCTTGAGCTCTAAGTACTGAAAGCAAAAAACCCAAATGCAAAGCATTAAATGTTTTTGAAGATCAACCTTCAAGGCACATCTAGGAGAAATATGTCTTTTACCATACCCTCGCATTAGCTCATGAGCTAACATGGTATTACCAGTGATACTACGCCTTCTAACAAAGGCACTCTAACTATTAGAAATCAAAGCATGTAGAAAACGAGCCATTCTATTAACCAAAACCTTGGTTATGCATTTATAAACTACGCTGCATCAAGAAATAGGCTGAAAATCTTTTACATAGCCAGGATTATCACACTTTGGAACCAAGGAAATTGAAGTAGCATTAAAGGTAGCCAAAAGAGTAGAGGATGAAAAAAAAACTATACAGCCTCAAGAAAATGAGACCCCACTATACCCTATACAGATTTGAAGAAGAAAGCAGTGAAACCGTTAGGACCAAGGGCTTTCTCATTCCTCTCGTAACAGCTAATTTTTAGTGAAATCGAAATAGTGGTTTCAGGACCACAAATTTGATGAGTAAATTATTATTTTATTATTATTCTAATGTCTATGAAATGTCAGTAAGGTCGTATTAAAATTTCATTAAGAAATTTTGATGTTTGCATGCTTAATTATGTGAAAAGGACTAAATCTTAAATTACTAAAGTTTTTAAATGTTATTTTTGTAATTCGATAAATAAGGTTAAAATTTAACAATACAAATTTTTATTTGCATTCATCTTCTTCCAACAATTTTTCAAGAGAAAATATCACCATTTTAGGGTTCTTTGATTCGGCTAAGAACATTCCTTGCATGTAAGTATTTTTTATTACGTTTTTAATTATTTTTATGTTTTCGGGATCGTTGGAGCTTAATTTAGTTAGCCCAGGGATTAAATTGCAAAATTGTTAAAGATTTGGGGTTTTTCCATGAATTTTTTGCATGATTCTTGAAGTTTAATGGAAGAATATGAATCATTATTGTTAAATAAACAAGTTTTGTAAAGGGATTTTTTATGAAATTATCATTTAGGGACTTATTTGTAAAAATGATAAAAGTTTAAGTTAAATTCATGAAATGGTGATTTGTATGAGTTGATAGATGTCCCTAGTAAATTCAACTAGCATGAAATGAGGATGAAAATGCTTAAATTTCAATTTATGAGTTTAAGGACTACATTGTAAAAAGTTAAAATGTTGGGGGTAAAATTGTAATTTTGAAAAAATATGAAATATGGACTGACTTGAATAATAGAAATATTAAATGAATTTAATTTATCTATTTAGATCAAGATAGACCTCGAACAGATTTAGATCATGAAAAAGTGAAAGCTTCGGATTGATCGACTACGTTTTTATGCTTTGTTTGTTAAGGTAAGTTTGTATGATTAAATAACGTTTTAATGTTATATTGATCTATATGTTAATGTGTTATTTTTCATGTAACTAAATGACATAAATCCAACGATGTCACGATAATTATTGATCCCTGTTTGAACCTTAGGAATTCGTAAGATACAAATGACATGTCATTAAGGTTTTCATGTTTCGGGTGCTGGTCTTGAAAGTCCTACCGGTGGCTAAGGTCCCGCATTTGTTGCAGATACTTCACAGCTCGTGTGAGCAGTATCGTGTAGCTTACATTCTAACCTACAGCTCATGTAAGCAGACCCATTTCATAGCTCGTGTTAGCAACGATATAAAAGAAAATGAAAGGTTATATGTTTAGCACACTTTGTGTGACCTTCCCTGTGTATCCGATGTTATTCTGAATGCATGAAAAGGGAAGGAATGGTAAGTGTTCAGATGAATTATGTCATGAATATATGAAAATGTTTGAAATGGAAATATTCAATGAAAGTATATCTATGTTCATGAAAAGGATGAATTCAAAAGTAGTATATTTATGTACACCTAGCTTACCTTATGATAATTCAAGTGAATTATGTGTTAGCTTACCTTATGATAATTCAAGTGAATTATCTATTAATGCACTAACATGTGTTGTTGGGGGTAATTAGGGTTGTGCCAAGTTTATGGTTGGATTATATCATGCTTAATTTTAATGTTATGCTTGAAATGGTAAGTTATGTTCATGTTTTATGAACTTACTGAGCATTATATGCTTACATAGTTTTCTTTCCTATGTTTTATAGATAATTAGAAGCTTGATCAGTTTGGAAACTCATCGGAGATCTATCACACTATCCATCGATTATATTGGTAGTTTTTGATGTTTTGGCCAAGGTTATAATGGCATGTATAGGTGGACTTATGTTTGAATGTTAGTTGATAAGTTTGGCAAGTATATGTTATTTTGGATTAATGTACTTTTGGTACTTTTGATGCTTTGTTGGTATGTGTTAATATGGCTAAGTTTGATGCATGTTTTAATGGCCAATATGGTATGTGAGGAAATAGTTTCAAAATGGTCAAGATAGGTTATGCTTTGGAAAGGAATTGAACTAGATTTGTTGAATGAAATACAGTCAAATATGCATATGTTTAAGTATGTTGTATGTTTGCTTTTGAAGTGCCTTGTATGACATATTGGTTGTATGGATTTGGTCTTTTGAATTGAATATTTCATGCATGTTTTGGTAAGGTTTTGAAGCTTTGAAGTTATGCACAAAATGTTTGTAGTTACATGTTTGGGATGGTGATGGAAATGTCTTGAATTTGGCCAATTTCATGTCTACACGGCCTGAAACACGGGTGTAATAGGCCAATTTTGGCCTAGTCTGGTTTATAAAATAAAATCCAAAAAAGTAAGCATAATAAATAAAAGTTCAAAAGTTTTAACAGTCCATTTACAAATTAAATACCCCAAATTAACCCCAGGCCCAAACTAAACCCTAGCCCACAACATTAAATAGCAAAGAAAAAGAAAAAACCCTAGGTGCGTCGCACCTAGGTCTCTCTACTGCTGCCCCTAGCCCACTCCAGCGCCGCACATCGGCAGGCCTCCTCCAACCACACCTCCTCCACACGCGTCTGACACTGTTACCTGCAAAACAAAGCCAACACACAAGCAAAGAAGCACAACCAAGGCAGTAGAAACAAATAGTTAAGAGACAAAACAATAGAAGCTAACAGTCTGTAACTCAACTATAAAAGCCGAAATATATCCCTTTGTATATTTTTACGCACACAAAAAAATAAAAATACAAAAACAAATTTTGAAATAAAAGGTGAACATTTTTCGATATATCTGTGATTTTATTCATTTCTTTAGTATTTGGATTTTTTTTTCTTTTTAAGCGAAATACAAAAAAGAGAGGGAACTCACCTGCGTTGGTCGGTCCTCGCCGTTGAACGCCACGGGTGCCTGAATCCTTGGAACCTATGTAAGTTCAGACGAGGGTTCAAAAGGGCAACGAGCTTTTCCTCATGTATTATTTCCCTCCGTTATTTCTAGAATGAAATAGGGTTCAAACCCTTTTCTTTTCTTTTTTTTTTAAAAAAAGAAGGAGATCGGCTGAAAAAGGTTCCTTTTAGGAACTCCGGCCGCCATATACAGTGGCGGACCTACGACGTCGTGGAAGGGGTTCAAAACCCTAGCGGAGGAAAAGAAAGAGAGGGGAGAGAGACTTCTTAGATTTTTTTAGAAAGAATAGAACAAAATGAAAAAAAAAATTAAGCTTTTATAAAAGATTGAAACGACGCCGTTTTGGACCTTAATCTCATGTACCAAAACGGCACTGTTTAAGCCATGACCCGTGCAACCCGACCCGTTCTAGGGGGGATCCGCGCGTTTTGATTTATAGGCTATTTGTGTGCGAGGTCCCTCCGCTTTTGTGGCGCGCTGCAATTTGGCCTTTGTTTGTTTCTTTTATTTTTCTTAAATATTGCCGCATAATTTTCTATTTGCTTCAGTTTGATCCATGCTAAAACGCTGTGCATGAGGGCTAGGAATATTTTCCCAGTCAGTCCCTCATTCTTTAAGCGCGTTCTATTTTGGTCCTTGATAGCTTTTTTTATTATTTGCAATTTGTACCCTGAATTTCGGTTAGATTTCAATCTCGTCCTTAGTTTACTTAATTTATTTATTTAGTTAGTTTTTTTAAAAAAAATTGTTTTATTATTATCATTTATGTTAAGTCTTTTCTTATATTACTTATTTTAAATTGTTTTATTATTATTATTTTAAGTTTTTCATATATTATTTGTTTTAAACCCTTTTATTATTTATTTTGAATTGTTTTTATAAATCATTTCTTTTAAACTATTATTTACTTTAAATTGTCTTATATTTTATTTTATTTTATTTCAATTTCTTTGATTATTAATATTAAAGTGGTAATCATAGTGTAATTATTGTCGTCTTCATTATGAATTGTTTTTATTACCATGTTCATGTTATTTTCATTAACTAGTTTATCACTTTATCTTTTTGTATATCATTATTCTACTTTTATACACTAGCATTCTATTTTATTTTACTAATCATACTTTGAATCATATTTAGACGCATTTATTTATTGTTATACTCCAAACAAAAAAAATACATATCGCTTAAATATCGCATTTGCTATTATTCAAAACTTCAAAAAAAATAAGGCAATGTTTCGTTCTTTTGGAAATTTGAAAAGCCGTACCTTAACTTACGGAGTTTCGATTTTCTTATTAAACCCAAACAACCAAGTATCCTTCTAAAATTAAAATATACAAGTTTTAAAGTAAAAATTAAAGGCAAACTCATTCTCAAGGGCTCAAATGTCGCATCCTAACTTACGGGATGTGATATTTTGTTATCTCAGGACGAGTGGGCCTTTGATGCTCATCTCAATTTAATTCGAGCTTTTTTTTTAAATTAACGTTAATAAAAGGAGGGATCGTATTTTAAATTCTTTCAAAGTTTCAATTTTTGACATTTAGACATTAATTAATCGATTAGGTACCAATTTTGGGCATGATGAGGATGCTAATCCTTCCTCTCACGTAACCAACTCCCGAACCCATTTTCTCTAATTTCATAGAACAAAATCGACATTTTAGTATATTGAAACATTTTATTAAAATGACCAAATTATGAGGTGACCCAATCACACCTCATATAAAAAAGATTGGTGGTGACTCCCGTTTTAATTTTCGTTTTCAAATAAAGTCGACGATTTTTCAAAAAATGGTTTCGACAATGGGCGTGTGACTCAGCCGTGTGTGACACAAGGCCATGCGACACGGTCGTGTGTCCTCTGTAGGTTTTAAGGTTTACAACTCAAGCAGTTACACGACCTAGCACACGCGTCTGTGTGGCCATTTCGAGAGTTACATGGCCAGGCACACGGACGTGTGGCTTGGCCGTGTGACCAAACTTCGAAAGTTACATGGGTACGGACACGGAAATGGGCTGAGACATGATCGTATGTCCCTATTTCGATTGATACACAGCCTGAGGCACAGGCGTTTGTCTCAACCATGTGAGTCACATGGCCATGTGACCCCTACAGTTCAATTTTTTCAACTTTTTCTTAAATATTCCACATGTTTTCAATTTAGTCTCGAATTGTTTCTAAAGTGTTTTTAAGGCCTCGAAAGCTCAATTAAGGGACGATATGCATGTAAATGAATGATTTATGCTATGTTTATGTTAATGTTTGAGATGTATGTTTTAAAATTATGTTTTTACGGTAATACTCTGTAACCCTATGTAGACACTCAATTTTGTCCAGGCCCAAAAATAAGTCCAAAAACAAAAATATAATAAACCCAAAAAAAAAATGAAGTCCAAGTTCAGTCCAGAATTACAAATATAATTTGGCCCGATCAGAATGGCCTATTACTTGAAAAGATTGAAGGTCCATCTACAAGCTTGACTTATATGGAAATATAATCTTCAATGATATGCAATCTTAGATATGATACAATCTTAGATATGATATGCAATCTTAGAAGATATGATTTTGTAATCTTAGAGATTTAATTTGTAGATACCTTTTAATCTTAATCGTTGATGTAATTGATCTGTACCGTTGGATTTGAGGAGGTTCAACTATAAATAGAGGCCTCTCCCTTCATTGTAAAACACTTGAGTTTTGGGAAGCAATAAGAATTCTTGAGAGCATTCACTCAAATTTCTCTCCCTCTTGCGTTCTTTCTCTCTGTGGTTTGTTCTTATTTTATTCTTCGTCTATCTTAGTTTTTCAACCTTTTTTTATTTAATTTCTTCATTTTTCAAATATGTATATTTATTCCTATCTTTTATACATTTGATTATGTATTTTATATATTATAATATTTAACCTTTTTATATAGTTTATTTTCAAATATATATTTTCTATGCATGTATATATATTATATTATCATTTCATGTATTTTGAACTATTGCATTATATTTTTATAATTTTTAAATGTTCTATTTATTCATTTTTTTAGTGTATGTCATTTATCTTATTTGTGCATAGTTTCATTTTTTTATATGCTATGTTTAATTATTTCTTTTATGTGCTATTTTATGATATATATTGTTGTATAATTTTTGCATGTATTATGTTTTTCTTTTAGTTTACTCATGTTTTTATTTGTTTATTATCTTATATTTACCCTAGTATGATTTTTTTTATTAAACGTATGTTCATGTTATTTAGTTTTGTCTTAATGATATTATTTATGTTTGTATGGAAATGTAAGAATATTTTGTACATCTATGCTTCATGATGCATTAATATGTCATCCTAAAACGTCATTTAAAATAATATTCCAAGGTTTTTTTTTAAAAAAATAAAAGGCAATGCTTGATGTTTGGAAACTTCGAGAAAGGTAGTGCCCTAACTTACTGGGTTGCGACTTTTCTCGTTGAATTCGAATAGTCAAGCACCCTTCTAAGTGATTTTGAGTTTTCAAAACTTAAACAATTATTTCGAGATTTCAAAACATAGGGAAATGTATTCCCCTGAACTGAACTCGATTGAAATGAGCCTATAATGGGTGAGGATCAAGGAATCTGCTGGTTCGAGTACCTCAAACTTTAGAAACAAACCACATATAGAAAAACAGTAAGAGCTCAATATAGATAGAATTATACTTAGGTTATCTTTCTGTTTATTAATATCATATGATACTAACTGTAACACCCCGTACCCGAGTCCGTCGCCGGAGTCGGACACGAGGGGTTTGCAGACTTAAATCACTTCTTTGCACAATCCATTTTAAAATTTTCCAGGCAAGCTGGCTAACTGCGTCACTGTCACCTTAAAAATCATATCTTGAGTTTCACAACTCGAAAATCAGTTTCGTGATTTTTCCCTGAAACTAGACTCATATATGCATCTACAAATTTTTTTCTAGAATTTTTAGTCGGGCCAATTAGTACAGTTTATTAGTCAAAGTCTCCCCTGTTACAGGGATCGACTACAGTGACCTTTGCGCATTACAACTTGGATATCTCCCTTTACAGGGCTTCAATACTGATGCCGTTTGTTTCTATAGAAACTAGACTCAAAGAGAAATCTATAAATATATGGCATGACTTCTAAATGTCTCTGGTTAATTTATAATGAATTTCCAAAGTCAGATCAGGGGATCCAGGAACCGTTCTGGCCCTGTCTCACGAAAACTTTAACATCTCATAATATACTGTTCATATGAACGTTTCGTTACTTTCCTATGAAAATAGATTCATCAAGGTTCGTTACTATTTAATTCCATTCCTACTATTTTTAGTGATTTTTCACATCCACATCACTACTGCTGCCAGCATCTATTTTTAAGGTAAACTTTACCTATTTCATGATCCTCCATGGATCAACTAGAGTTTGTCATACATATTCCAAAAATGATCATGAATAACCATTCCCATGGCTAACCGTTACCAACATTTCCATACCTCTTGACGGACAACATACAAAACGATTATAAAGCTATGATCAAAGTATATTTAAGCCATTTTCGCATGGCTATCCAAATTTACACAAAACCGAAGGGTACATGACCAACAACAAAAGGGTAGTCCTATACATGCCATTTCAAAGTTCAACCAAAAGTATACCAAAAGGAGCTTTGATAGTGTGGGCGACTTCGACTTCAAAATCCCGAGTCCGATAGCTGAAGAACCAAAATCTATAAAACAGAAAATCAAAGAAACGGAGTAAGCATTAAATGCTTAGTAAGTTTTGAGCAAAGAATTTAGACACAACCAAAGTATAGCATTCATGTAGCTAAACGGATAATTTCATATGCACAAATTTTCAATATCATACTTACTTCACATTACCAACCCTTTTATTCATACACAAAGATCAACTTAGCCAAAGGTCGGTAGCTCATTTATCAACTGAGCGAATACTTATTTGTAAGGGCTTAACTAATTCAAAGCACATACGAAACATACCTCAATGTTGGGATGTTACAAGCGTATTAACTGAAATTCTTACAGCAAGATCATTCATTCCCAAATCACGTACCTTCAGAATTTAACCGGATATAGCTACTCGTTCAAATGCCTTCAGGACATAGCCCGGTTATAGTAACTCGCACAAATGCCTTCGGGACTTAACCCAGATTTAGTAACTCGCACTAATGCCTTCGGGCTTAGCCCGGAATTAGTATCTCGCACAAATGCCTTCGGATCTTAGTCCGGATATGGTCACTTAGCACAAAGCCTTCGGGACTTAGCCCGGACATCATTCGAATAACCATGCATATTTAACAATAAATCATGCCACATTCGTATTTCATTTTCATTAGCAAAACTCAAACACAAGACACTTATCACTCTTGCAATTTCGGCTCAATAGCCACACACAAAGAGCATGATTTTGATTTGCTTAAAACATGATCTAATCAAATCATAATTTAAGCTCTATTACTCAAGAACTTACCTCGGATGTGGTCGAACGTTTTCAGCGGCTATTCGATAACTTTTTCCTTTCCCTTATCCAACTGTGGTCCTCTAAGCTCTTGAGCTAATTCAAACAAATTTAACTTATTAAAGTCTCATTATGCTAGCTTATGGCCGAATATGACAAGGAGTTTGATTGGTCATATGGCCAGCTTCTAGCTCAACTACACAATGGTCATATGCATTTTTAATCACATCAAGCAATTTAATAAAATTCATTCGAACATCAAAAGAAAACCTCAAGGTACTTAGCCCATATATACTTTAGGCATTAGAGTCACATATATATATGGAATCATGAATCAAACTCAACATTTTAGCTAATATTCCCCCTTGGCCGAATTTTCTAAGCCAAGACAAAAGCATCAATATGTTTGCCTCTAACCGAATACATGCAACACCAATCTTCTTCCTATGGCCGAATATGCATGTCTATGTTGAGGCCGATTATATACTTAATACCACACATAAATGGCATACATTTTACTAACTAATGCATTACATATTATAACTCAATACGCATCCATCATTTAATCCATAACCGAAGCACCATCATGTGTAAGTATATACCTTGAGATAATATATAGGTCATACCAATACATCATGTGCAATCATATATATATGTGTGCAAAAGCCGAATCACAAATTTGATTATAACCAAATTTAAACATATATCCAAAACATAAATCTTACCTACCATGCAATAAGCATAAATCACACTTATGGATATACCATGGCCGATACTTCCAACAACACCAAATAAAAATATACTTCATGGATCTAAGGTAGAACCAAGAAAGAAACTCATAATCATCAAGATGTAAGCAACTACCATTTTTCATCTAGATTTAGCATGAAACACAACCATCACCCTTATTAATCTCCATAGCCGAAAACCTTACTTATTCCAAAATCACAATTTCAACATGGGTTACCAACAATAACTTGATATCTCACTCAAAATCAACTAGGATTTCAAGAACTAGTATCAACTTCCTTACCTTAATATCGACCTAAGATGACCGATTGCTTCACTCCTTCCTTCCTCCTCTCAATCCGGCCAAGAAGAACCAAAGAATACAACTTGTTTCCTTTCTTCCTTAGAACATTCGGCCAAGAGAAATGAAAAAAAAGATGGACACTTTTTTTTGTTTTCTTTCTTACATTCACGGCAATGGGGAGGGGGGAGAAACAATCACACACCTTCTTTCTTTTTTCCATTTCTTTATTACTAACTTTATTTTATTGTTTCCTCCCATGATGCACCAACACAACATGTCTATGACATGTTTTGCCCATCACCCTTTGTCCATCCTAATGTCATGGCCGGCCACTACTAGATGGGGGGAAAAATTGACATGCAAGTCCCCCTTTTTCAACATGCACTAATAGGTCCTTATGTTTTGATCTATCACATTTCAAAAATGTCACACATAAGTCCTATTGACTAAATTCACATGCAATTTACTAAATCGAAGCTTAAAATTTTCACACATTTATTTTAGACAATAAATATCATATTCAAATAATTTGGTGACTCGGTTTAGCGGTCCCGAAACCGCTTTCCTACTAGGGTCGCTTTAGGGCTGTCACAACTCTCCCCCACTTAAGAAATTTTCGTCCCCGAAAATCTTACCGGTAAATAAGTTTGGGTATCGTTCTTTCATGGCATTCTCGGTTTCCCAAGTAGCTTCTTCGACTCCGTGTTTGAGCCATAATACCTTTACTAACGGAACCCTTTTGTTTCGCAACTCTTTCACTTCACGAGCTAGGATACGAATCGGTTCTTCTTCATAACTCAAGTCAGATTGAATTTCAACTTCTGAGGGATTAATCACATGTGACGGATCGGATCTATAACGTCGAAGCATCGAAACATGAAAGACGTCGTGAATCTTTTCAAGTTCAGGGGGAAAAATCAATCTATACGCAACCGGACCAACTCGTTCGGAGATTTCGTACGGCCCAATGAATCTCGGGCTCAACTTGCCCTTACGGCCAAATCTGAGTATCTTTTTCCAAGGCGAAACTTTAAGAAACACTTTATCTCCCACCTGATATTCAATGTCTTTTCGTTTCAAATCCGCATAGGATTTCTGACGATCTGTGGCTGCCTTCAGACTTTCACGGATTACCTTTACTTTCTGTTCAGCATCTTTAATCAAATCAACTCTGAAAATTTTACTTTCACCGAGCTCGGTCCAAAACAATGGTGTACGGCATTTACGACCGTACAAAGCCTCGTAAGGTGCCATCTTAATACTTGATTGAAAACTGTTGTTGTAAGCGAATTCAATCAAAGGTAAATACCGTTCCCATGAACTGCTGAACTCGAGGATGCAACATCTCAACATATCCTCAAGTATCTGAATTATCCGCTCGGATTGACCATCGGTTTGGGGGTGAAAAGCGGTGCTAAAGTGCAGCTTGGTACCCAAAGCTTCTTGCAATTTCTTCCAAAATCGCGAGGTGAATCTCGGATCTCTATCCGACACAACAGAAATCGGTACCCCGTGTAATCTCACAATCTGAGAAACATACAATTCAGCTAGTTTATCCAATGAAAAATCCGTACGTACGGGGATAAAGTGAGCCGACTTAGTCAGTCTATCCACAACAACCCAAATCGCATCTTTCTTACTTGCCGATACTGGCAACCCAGATACGAAATCCATCGTGACTCGATCCCATTTCCATTCAGGTACCATGATTGGCTGGAGTAAACCCGTAGGCACTTGATGTTCCGCCTTTACTTGCTGACATATTAAACACTTCGAAACAAAATCGGAAATGTCTCGTTTCATACCATGCCACCAAAACTGGCGTCTCAGATTGTTGTACATTTTCGTACTCCCCGGGTGAATTGACATTCGACTACAATGGGCTTCGTTCAGAATCATCGAAATGAGTTCTGAATTTCTTGGAACACACAACCGACTTCTGAACCTCAAACAATCGTCATCATCAATTTGAAATTCGGATTCCATATTCGGAACACATTCAGCCTGTTTTGCAACCAATTCATCGTCGACTTTCTGAGCTTCATGAATTTGATGAATCAATAATGGTTTGGCCTTTAATTCAGCTACTAACACATTGTCGGGTAGAACAGACAAGTGTACATTCATCGCTCGTAAAGCAAACAGCGATTTCCGGCTTAAGGCGTCCGCAACCACATTAGCCTTTCCCGGGTGGTAATCAATGACAAGCTCATAATCTTTCAACAACTCAAGCCAACGTCTTTGTCGCAGATTTAAGTCTCTTTGAGTCATCAAATATTTGAGACTTTTGTGATCCAAAAATACATGGCACTTCTCACCAAATAAGTAATGTCGCCATATTTTCAAGGCGAATATGATGGCAGCCAATTCGAGATCATGGGTCGGATAATTTTTCTCATGTGGCTTTAATTGTCTCGACGCATAGGCCACAACTCGACCTTCTTGCATCAACACGCAACCTAACCCAAGTAGGGAGGCGTCACTATAGATGACAAACTCTTTGCCTGATTCGGGCTGCACTAAAATTGGGGCTTCAGTCAAATAAGTTTTCAGTTGATCAAAACTTTTTTGACATTTTTCTGTCCATTCGAACTTAATATCTTTTGAAGTAGCTTCGTCATGGGTGTGGCTATCATCGAGAAACCTTTTACAAACCGTCGGTAGTAACCGGCGAGTCCTAAAAAGCTCCAAACCTCAGTAATATTTCTCGGAGGCTTCCAGTTAAGTATGGCTGAAATTTTGCTCGGGTCAACTCGAATACCCGATGCAGATACCACATGGCCCAAGAAGCTAACCTCTCTTAACCAGAACTCACAATTACTGAACTTAGCATATAACTGCTTATCCCGTAAAATTTGCAACACTAATCTCAGGTGCTCAGCATGTTCGGTCTCATCTCTTGAATAGACCAAGATGTCATCAATAAACACAACTACGAACCGGTCCAAATACTGTCTGAAGATCCGATTCATCAAATCCATAAATATCGCAGGGGCATTAGTGAGCCCAAACGGCATCACTAAGAACTCGTAGTGGCCGTATCTCGTTCTGAAAGCAGTTTTGGGTATATCCGAATCGCGAATTCGCAACTGATAATAACCCGATCTCAAATCTATCTTTGAAAACACTGAAGCTCCCTTTAGTTGATCAAACAAATCATCAATACGCGGTAACGGATATTTATTCTTTATCGTCATTTTATTCAGCTGACGATAGTCAATGCACAACCTCATGGTTCCGTCCTTCTTTTTCACAAACAATACTGGTGCACCCCAAGGTGAGAAACTTGGTCGAGCGAAACCTCTATCCGTCAACTCTTGCAACTGAGCTTTCAATTCTTTTAACTCGATTGGTGCCATACGATACGGAGCTATCGAAATTGGCGTAGTTCCAGGTACAAGCTCAATACCAAACTCTACCTCCCGAACAGGTGGTAAACCCGGTAATTCTTCAGGAAAAACATCTGGGTATTCACAAACCACCGGCACAGATTCGGGTTTCTTTCCTAATTCTTTGTCATCAAGTACATACGCAAGGTATGCTTCGCACCCTTTTCTTACATATTTCTGGGCCAACATTGCTGATATTACAGCTGGCAACCCCTTTAAGTCCGTAGACTCAACTCGGATTATCTCGTTATTTGCACACCTCAAATCAATAGCCTTGCTTTTGCAATTCACAACCGCATCATGCGCGGTCAACCAATCCAAACCAAGAATAACATCAAATTCATCAAACGGCAAAAGCATCAAGTCCGCCGGAAAATAGGAATCTCGAATTACTAGAGGGCATTTCTTACACACTTTGTCGACAAGCACGTAACGACCCAAGGGATTTGACACCCGAATTACGAACTCAGTAGACTCAATAGGTAAAGTCTTACTGGATGCTAAGGTTTCGCATATATAAGAATGAGTAGAACCAGGGTCAATCAAAGCAATCACATTAGTATCGAATAGAGTAAAAGTACCGGTAATAACATCTGGCGAGGAAGCATCCTCGCATGCGCGTATAGCATAAGCCCTAGCAGGAGCACGAGCCTCAGATCTGGTCGCAGCATCTTTAGATCCTCTCTGACCACCACTAGCATTTCCCGTGTTTCTAGATGGTCTACCTCGAGCAGTGGTAGCACTCGGTTTCCCACTCTGATTTACATTCTGTTCAGACAATCTCGGGTAATCTTTGATAAAGTGGTCAACTGACCCGCACTTGTAGCAGTAGCGGTCATGGAATCTACAACTTCCAGAATGCCATTTGCCACAATACTGGCACTCCGTTCTATCTCAACGATCATTTCCCACACTGGCGACCGAAGTGACTCGTGCACTCGAAAGGGGTCGATCGCGATCTCGTCTAGAAAAGCCCGAAGTGTCTCTAGACCGGCCTAAGCCATCTCTAAATTTCTTCGATGACTGTGGGAAGGGCTTCCCCGAAGACCTCTTACGAAACTCCCTTGCTCCCGCCTCAGCTTTTCTTTTCTCCATACTGAGCTCCTCGGCTTTGCAAGCTCGCTCGACAAGTGCCACAAATTCTCAGATTTCCGAAATGCCAACATACAGCTTTATATCATCATTCAATCCATCCTCGAAACGTTTACACATTACGGCTTCTGAGGAAATGCATTCTCGTGCGTACCGGCTAAGCCTTACAAACTTTCGTTCATAGTCGGTAACCGACATGGAACCTTGTTTAAGTTCAAGAAATTCCTTCCGTTTTTGGTCAATGAATCTCTGACTGATATACTTCTTTTGAAACTCGGTTTGGAAGAATTCCCAAGTTACTTGCTCTCTAGGCACAACAGAAGTCAATGTATTCCACCAATAGTAGGCAGAATCACGTAGCAAGGAGATAGTACACTTTAGGCACTCATCGGGTGTGCAAGATAGCTCGTCGAGTACCCAGATAGTGTTGTCCAACCAAAATTCAGCTTGCTCGGCATCATCGCTGTCCGTAGCTTTAAATTCAGTAGCCCCGTGTTTTCGGATTCTGTCAACTGGGGGCTTATTTGACCTTATTTGGTCCGTTACCGGAGGTATTGTAGGTGAGGGGGTGGTATTTGTCGGGAATGGAGGTTGTGGAACAGCCGTATTAGTTCGAATGTATTGGTTGAACCAATCATTCATCACGCTATAGAAAGGTTGTCTAGCCTCATCATTCGGATTACTAGCATTAGGTTGAGAGTCCGCCGGCGCTGTCCCTTGTGCGGGAGCAGGCGCTACACTCTCAAGATCATCAGCTACTGCTCGGTCGGGATCGAGATCCATTACTATAAAAAAAACACATTTGCAAATGTCAGAAATCACCACACTATCAAATAATCACCTAAAATGGCATGTATAGCTAAACCTAACGCATTACGGTAGTCCTAGAATCGACTAAACCGTAGCTCTGATACCAATAAAATTGTAACACCCCATACCCGAGTCCGTCGCCGGAGTCGGACACGAGGGGTTTGCAGACTTAAATCACTTCTTTGCACAATCCATTTTAAAATTTTCCAGGCAAGCTGGCTAACTGCGTCACTGTCACCTTAAAAATCATATCTTGAGTTTCACAACTCAAAAATCAGTTTCGTGATTTTTCCCTGAAACTAGACTCATATATGCATCTACAAATTTTTTTCTAGAATTTTTGGTCAGGCCAATTAGTACAGTTTATTAGTCAAAGTCTCCCCTGTTACAGGGATCGACTACACTGACCTTTGCGCATTACGACTTGGATATCTCCCTGTACAGGGCTTCAATACTGATGCCGTTTGTTTCTATAGAAACTAGACTCAAAGAGGAATCTATAAATATATGGAATGACTTCTAAATGTCTCTGGTTAATTTATAATGAATTTCCAAATTCAGATCAGGGGATCCAGGAATCGTTCTGGCCCTGTCTCACGAAAACTTTAACATCTCATAATATACTGTTCATATGAATGTTTCGTTACTTTCCTATGAAAATAGATTCATCAAGGTTCGATTAAATAATTTATTCACTATTTAATTCCATTCCTACTATTTTTAGTGATTTTTCACATCCACATCACTACTGCTGCCAGCATCTATTTTTAAGGTAAACTTTACCTATTTCATGATCCTCCATGGATCAACTAGAGTTTGTCATACATATTCCAAAAATGATCATGAATAACCATTCCCATGGCTAACCGTTACCAACATTTCCATACCTCTCGACGGACAACATACAAAACGATTATAAAGCTATGATCAAAGTATATTTAAGCCATTTTCGCATGGCTATCCAAATTTACACAAAACCGAAGGGTACATGACCAACAACAAAAGGGTAGTCCTATACATGCCATTTCAAAGTTCAACCAAAAGTATACCAAAAGGAGCTTTGATAGTGTGGGCGACTTTGACTTCAAAATCCCGAGTCCGATAGCTGGAGAACCAAAATCTATAAAACAGAGAATCAAAGAAACGGAGTAAGCATTAAATGCTTAGTAAGTTTTGAGCAAAGAATTTAGACACAACCAAAGTATAGCATTCATGTAGCTAAACGGATAATTTCATATGCACAAATTTTCAATATCATACTTACTTCACATTACCAACCCTTTTATTCATACACAAAGATCAACTTAGCCAAAGGCCAGTAGCTCATTTATCAACTGAGCGAATACTTATTTGTAAGGGCTCAACTAATTCAAAGCACATACGAAACATACCTCAATGTTGGGATGTTACAAGCGTATTAACTGAAATTTTTACAGCAAGATCATTCATTCCCAAATCACGTACCTTCGGAATTTAGCCGGATATAGCTACTCGTTCAAATGCCTTCGGGATATAGCTCGGTTATAGTAACTCGCACAAATGCCTTCGGGACTTAATCCGGATTTAGTATCTCGCACTAATGCCTTCGGGCCTAGCCCGGAATTAGTATCTCGCACAAATGCCTTCGGATCTTAGTCCGGATATGGTCACTTAGCACAAAGCCTTCGGGACTTAGCCTGGACATCATTCGAATAACCATGCACATTTAACAATAAATCATGCCACATTCGTATTTCATTTTCATTAGCAAAACTCAAACACAAGACACTTATCACTCTTGCAATTTCGGCTCAATAGCCACACACAAAGAGCATGATTTTGATTTGCTTAAAACATGATCTAATCAAATCATAATTTAAGCTCTATTACTCAAGAACTTACCTCGGATGTGGTCGAACGTTTTCAGCGGCTATTCGATAACTTTTTCCTTTCCCTTATCCAACTGTGGTCCTCTAAGCTCTTGAGCTAATTCAAACAAATTTAACTTATTAAAGTCTCATTATGCTAGCTTATGGCCGAATATGACAAGGAGTTTGATTGGTCATATGGCCACCTTCTAGCTCAACTACACAATGGTCATATGCATTTTTAATCACATCAAGCAATTTAATACAATTCATTCGAACATCAAAAGAAAACCTCAAGGTACTTAGCCCATATATACTTTAGGCATTAGAGTCACATATATATATGGAATCATGAATCAAACTCAACATTTTAGCTAATATTCCCCCTTGGCCGAATTTTCTAAGCCAAGACAAAAGCATCAATATGCTTGCCTCTAACCGAATACATGCAACACCAATCTTCTTCCTATGGCCGAATATGCATGTCTATGTTGAGGCCGATTATATACTTAATACCACACATAAATGGCATACATTTTACTAACTAATGCATTACATATTATAACTCAATACGCATCCATCATTTAATCCATAACCGAAGCACCATCATGTGTAAGTATATACCTTGAGATAATATATAGGTCATACCAATACATCATGTGCAATCATATATATATGTGCAAGAGCTGAATCACAAATTTGATTATAACCAAATTTAAACATATATCCAAAACATAAATCTTACCTACCATGCAATAAGCATAAATCACACTTATGGATATACCATGGCCAATACTTCCAACAACACCAAATAAAAATATACTTCATGGATCTAAGGTAGAACCAAGAAAGAAACTCATAATCATCAAGATGTATGCAACTACCATTTTTCATCTAGATTTAGCATGAAACACAACCATCACCCTTATTAATCTCCATAGCCGAAAACCTTACTTATTCCAAAATCACAATTTCAACATGGGTTACCAACAATAACTTGATATCTCACTCAAAATCAACTAGGATTTCAAGAACTAGTATCAACTTCCTTACCTTAATATCGACCTAAGATGACCGATTGCTTCACTCCTTCCTTCCTCCTCTCAATCCGGCCAAGAAGAACCAAAGAACACAACTTGTTTCCTTTCTTCCTTAGAACATTCGGCCAAGAGAAATGAAAAAAAAGATGGACACTTTTTTTTGTTTTCTTTCTTACATTCACGGCAATGGGGAGGGGGGAGAAACAATCACACACCTTCTTTCTTTTTTCCATTTCTTTATTACTAACTTTATTTTATTGTTTCCTCCCATGATGCACCAACACAACATGTCTATGACATGTTTTGCCCATCACCCTTTGTCCATCCTAATGTCATGGCCGGCCACTACTAGATGGGGGAAAAATTGACATGTAAGTCCCCCCTTTTTCAACATGCACTAATAGGTCCTTGTGTTTTGATCTATCACATTTCAAAAATGTCACACATAAGTCCTATTGACTAAATTCACATGCAATTTACTAAATCGAAGCTTAAAATTTTCACACATTTATTTTAGACAATAAATATCATATTCAAATAATTTGGTGACTCGGTTTAGCGGTCCCAAAACCGCTTTCCTACTAGGGTCGCTTTAGGGCTGTCACACTAACTATTTTCTTTCTTTTGTGCATGTCATTTTGCATTTAAAAGGTATCGATTCACGGTCAGTTTCTAAATTAGAAAGTTTTATTATGGAGAACGGACTTCTTGATAGAATGGAGGGCAACGCTAACGTCCATAAATGGTCAAAGGAAATGCTGAAGGATACACATCAGAATTATGGGGTTACACTCGCATCAGCGTGGTGCAAAATAATCTCCAGGAGTTAAAGGAAATATGGGATCAATGGAGTAATGAAGCCAAGCAGTTGTTCTACAATACCTAAGGGAACTTGCAGTATTTGCTTGACAGGAGGATAGATGAGCAATTCAAAGTGAGTGTGGGAGTATTGATGGACACTTCTACCATTATAGCATTTCTCTTTCATATGAAGACGGTTGCCATGTGGATGGGAAGGGTATTGGAAGGAAAGTGATTGATAGAGTGCATGAGACCTACAAAAATGAGTTGGATGGAAAGAATTTTGCCAATGATGGTAAAAAGCTCGTTTACTATAGGACCACTACCAAACAACAAGCTTGAGTTTACTGTTGTACTTATCAGAAACAATGGAAATGCAAGCCCCGATGGCCTGGATAGCTCAAGTAAGCGTGAAAGAAAGCGATTAAAAAAGACCGTATCATACAAAGACCTTTAGAGATTAGCTATGCTATGAAGGTACCGAGGCAGGATGCTCTGCGTGGGTAGAAATCTGAAAGCTCTCAAGAAACATTGAGGATATAGGATATTATTTTAAGGTAGCACACTGTAGAACGGGATACCTACCTGTTCGCTAATCTATCTCAAAATAATCAGTACAACTTCACAGGTATTGGAGGAAGTGCCCTTAGCTGCACGGATTACCCCACAGGTGAGGTCGTAGCTCAAACTCAGGAGGCAGCTGATTATTTACAGACATTGGTGGCACAGGCTGACATATTGAGCACCAATATGAGCTACAATCTGATCGTGGCCAAGAGTTTGTTTTATTGTTAAAACTTTAGGCATTAGGGCGAAAGCGTATTTGTAATCCATTTATTAGTAAAGTTATTCTTTTTCTAAATAAAGTTTTCTAAATGAGATTGAATTGAGATCGATACCTTTTGCATTTATTTGCATCTTATAGCATTTCATTGCATCATTTGCATTCAAAATAATAAAAAGACCCTAATTAGTTAAAGTTATTAAAAACAGAAAGAAAAAGAGAGAGAGAGAAGAGGGTCACAGTTGAGTGAAAAAGAAGTTGAATGGGAATTAACGACGTTCCCTTACATATCCCTAAATTTTGTGTCAGGAGGGATAGCTTACTCGGAGAAGGGGGTTTGGAAATGAAAATCATCCCATCAATGTCATACATGAGGAAGGGACTGAACAAAGAAACCTTGAGGGCATTCGCCCTTACGAACCGAGAAGTTCTTTAAACAATTGGACTACAAAAGAACTTCCTTTAATCTTTAGGAATTTTATGGAGTAATATTCAGAACACTCTTGTTGCTCTAAAGCCTAGGTGTAATGAGATTTCTTTTGAGAAGTGGGCTCATGTTCAGACATTTTATTTTCAATAAAACATACTTTTATTAGTTATCCGAGTAAATATTCTTTCATTCTGATTCTTTTAACATTTGACATTCTTTATAAATTTTCATTTCATGTAAATAGTCATTCTTGAATTCATTTATTCCTTGTATATTCTTTTGTGTGCCTATCATAGATCCCTAGATATCAATGACACGGGCAACGATACTACAGATTCAGAGTTTCTTTTGAGTGCGATATGTGTTTAGAGGAATCTAAGTACTTTGAAGGTGACAGAAATTGTGACTTGTTTCTGAATTTGTTGAAAATGGTTTTTACCCCATGAAGTGGTGGTAGGAAATATAGCTTTAGAGGAAGGAAAGATTGTGAAATTGGAATTAGCTGATGAGACAAAACAAGACCTTGTTGAGACTATTATGAGAATTCAAAAATGTGGTCCAAAGACGCATGCAGGAGGATTTGCAATTGCCAGGATAAACATGAGGTTTTGGGGCACTGTTGGTCAACCATGGAAAGGGATCGCATCAGTTGTACAATGAATGCCAAATTTAAAGGAGTCAAGAGTTATGGGGCATGTATGTTATAGGCCCGAGCTCGTCAAAAGTTTCAAGCTGAAAATGACTCATCTTTGTGGACGTCAACTACTCCATTAAGAGGGGGAGATAGCTTCATATGTCAATATTACAAAGTCAAAAGTCATCCATTTCAAAAAAAAAAGAAGAAGAAGAAGATCATATCCAACTGCATAATGCCAAAAGTTTGCAATCTTTTCAAAGATAAGGCGTCATACCACAGTACAACAACGGTTGCCAAAAGAAAAGAAAAAGAAGAAAAAATAAATTAAAGAAGATGACCGAGACTGGTAAAAATTGGCATAAGAAACTACCTCTTACTCTCTATGCTTACGCTGGGGCAAACACCTTCAATTCCAGTTGTTTTAAAGGTTCCAGCCATCATCCTTGGAATGGGTGCATTGTTTGGCTCTCCTGAGCAGTCTAATGTGCCCTCAATAGCTGTGATGGTTAGCTCCAGGAGTTGGCCATTGATTTCCAGGGGCATCAGGTCGTACACAGTCTCTGAAACTTAAAATGATAGATTCTTTCTTCAAAACCAGTTTCTGACAAAGTGGATGACGGTATCATGAAGGAAGCTCTCTTAGACTTCTATACAAGTTCAGAGAAAAGAAAGCCTGATCAAATCATTATTTTCAGGGATGGGGTTAGCGAGTCTCAATTCAATCAAGTTTTGATCAAGTTATTGAGGCTTGCAAGTTTCTTGACGAGAAGTGGAACCCTAAAGATTGTGGTTGTTGTTGTACGAAAAACCATCATACCAAGTTTTTTTCAACAGGGATCTCCTGACAATGTGCTACATGGTATTGTCATTGACAACAAAGTATGCCATCCAAAGAACAATGATTTTTTTACCTTGGTACCCATGCTGGAATGATTGGAATCACGAGGCAGACCCGCTATCATGTTCTCTTAGACCAGGCTGGGTTTTCGGCTAATAATCTGCAAGAGTTTGTTCATTCTCTATCCTATATGTATCAAAGGAGCACCACAGCCATATTTGTTGTGGCTCCTATTTGCTACGCTAATTTGGCAGCTTCACAGTTGGGGGCAATTTATGAAGATTAGGGATGCTTCAGAAACATCATCGAGTCATGGTGGGATGTATGTTCCGGGAGTAATCCCTGTACCTCATCTTTCCAGGTTGAAGGATAAAGTCAGCAACTTCATTCTTGTCTACTGAGAATCATTGAACCATCATTTTGTAGGGTTTGACAAACAACAACCAGGACTACTGCTGGGGCAATTCCTTTCTCATGGGTTTATGAATCAAGATTTTTCCTCCAAGCTTTGATGGAGTCAAGAATTGAATACCTCTAGTAAATTTAACTTGAAAGTATTCATCCTAAGCAAATGTACCAAGAATGGATGACACAGACTTATGACAAAGAAGGTTCGTCCAAAAGAATTTCATAAAGGAAACCTTGTGCTGAAAGAGATCCTTCCCATGCAAAAGGATGTTGAATTGGGAAGAGCCATATGTTGCGAAGAGGGCTTTCTCTAGAGGTGCACTGATTTTGACAAGAAATGGATAGGAAGAATTTATCTGATCCAGTGAATTCGGACTCGGTCAAGGAGTACTTTGTCTAAAGGAGAAGGGAAGCCAAGGTGAAAACCCGCAAAGGGCACTTTGGGACTTCTATTTCAAAAAAAAAAGAATAAAAAGAAAAAAAAGAGAAAAAGAATAAAAAGAAAAAAGAGAAAAATGAAAAAAGAAAAATGGAGAGGCCAAGGTGAAAACCCGCAAAGGGCGCCTTGAGACCAAAGGGGTTTTGAGTTGAAAACCCGAAAGGGCAGCTCAAATTTTGAAGAGCACACGATAATCTTGCTATATCTGATTCAACGAAAAGTGAAGCGCGTTGCATATCGGGGCATCAACAAAGTACTTTGGATCTTTTAAACACATGTTGAATTCAAGAAAGTCTTCATGGAGCTGTCATATAAACGCTCAAGCGGCGATATCTAGGGCATCTAACTTTTGTCCTGTTTGCTATCTTTAGATTCTTTTTCTTCTCAAAGATAGGCTTTTAGATTAATTTCTTTTGTATTTTTGACAAATTTATTCAAACCTAATTATTCTCAAGATTAAATTCATCTTCCATTATCCTTAAAGTATGTTGCATTAAAATAATGATAGATGAACTAAATATCTTTACAAATAAAGTTTTGCATATTACTCTGGAAATTTCTAGATAATACAAGAAATTGAAACAAGATAATTGTTTAAAGAATTTCCATATTTGAGGGTCGGATGTACTCGGGGAAATTTCTTCTTCAGTCCAAAATGTGGTTGGACGTTTTAAGCAATATTGATCTTAAGAAAGGATCATTCCATAAACATTTCCAGCGAGTCACAACATTTGGAGAATGGTACAATAGGACTAAGTTGATTCATCAGGATAAAACTTCGATGAGGGAATAAGTGATGACGTCCGAAATAAGGGTCATATTCATAACATTTTGCATTAGGAGAATTTGACTCACTTCGATCATAGCATCCTAATTATTAGACATGAACTCATATGCATTCTACAGGTTATGTCTTTTATGGGGCAATGTAGATCAAAGAAACAAGATTTGGCATCCCTGTGCTTATAGGGAACAAATCGAAGATAGCAGATCTGACACTCCTGTGCTTACAACGAAGCAGATCGAAGATTTCAGCATGGCATCCTTGTGTTTATAGGGAACAAGTTGAAGATTTCAGCATGACATCCCTGTGTTTATAGGGAACAAGCTGAAGATAGCAGATTTGGCATCCCTGTGTTTATAGGGAACAAATCAAAGATAGCAGATCTGACATTCCTGTGCTTACAGTGAAGCAGATCGAAGATTTCAGCATGGCATCCCTGTGTTTATAGGGAACAAGTTGAAGATAGTAGATTTGGCATCCTTGTGCTTATAAGGAACAAATCAATGACATAGTTGATTTGGCTTTCACGGTTTACGCTGAAGCAAATCTAAGATGATTTGGCATCTCTGTATTGTCAGAGAACAAATCGAAGTTTGGCGTCTCCATATTCGACGGAGAGCAGACACATAGCAGATCTGACCTTCATATGTTTATACTGAAACAGATCCAAGGTGATTTGGCATCCTTGTGCTTACAAGGAACAAATTGAAGACATAGCTGATTTGGCTTTCACGTGCTTACGATGAAGCAAATCTAAGATGATTTGGCATCTTTGTATTGTCAGAGAACAAATCGAAGTTTGGCATCTCCATATTCGATGGAGAGCAGACACATAGTAGATCTAACCTTCAAATGTTTATACTGAAGCAGATCCAAGATGATTTGGCATTCTTGTGCTTACAAGGAACAAATCGAAGACATAGCTGATTTGGCTTTCACGTGCTTACGATGAAGCAAATCTAAGATGATTTGGCATCTCTGTATTGTCAGAGAACCAATCGAAGTTTGGCGTCTCCATATTCGACAGAGGGCAGACACATAGCAGATCTAACCTTCAGATGATTAGACTGAAGCAGATCCAAGATGGTTTGGTATCCTTGTGCTTACAAGGAGCAAATCGAAGACATAGTTGATTTGGTTTTCGCGTGCTTACGATGAAGCAAATCTAAGATGATTTGGCATCTCTGTATTGTCAGAAAACAGATCGAAGATAACAGATTTGGCGTATTTGTATTAGACGGGGAGAAGATCAAAGATAGCAGATATCACCTTCCTAAGTTGCAATGAAGCAGATTGAAGCCGTCAAGAGGCCATTTAAAGAAGATCAAGGATCAAGAAGTCAAGACTCGACGAGCCCGAGCAAAATTGGTCCTTTTATAGTCTTTGCTCTATTCCTGTTACACAGCAATGAGCAAAGAGGGGCAGTTGTAGACACTCAATTTTGCCCGGGCCCAGAAATAATTTCAAAAAAAAAACAAAGTCCAAGTCCAGTACAAAATTACAAACATATAATTTGGCCCAATCGAAATGACTCATTACTTGAAAAGATTGAAGGTCCATCTATGAGCTTGACTCATATGGAAATATAATCTTTAAGGATATGCAATCTTAGATATGATACAATCTTAGATATGATATGCAATCCTAGATATGACATGCAATCTTGAAGATATGATCTTGTAATCTTGGAGATTTAATTTGTAGATATCCTTTAATCTTAACTGTTGATGTAATTGATCTGTACCGTTGGATTTGGGGAGGCTCAACTATAAATAGAGGCCTCTCCCTTCATTGTAAATCACTTGAGTTTTGGGAAGCAATAAGAATTCTTGAAAGCATTCACTCAAATTTCTCTCCCTCTTGCGTTCTTACTCTCTGTGGTTTGTTCTTATTTTATTCTTCGTCTATCTTAGTTTTTCAACCTTTTTTTTTAATTTCTTCATTTTTCAAATATGTATATTTATTCCTATCTTTTATACATTTGATTATGTATTTTATATATTATAATATTTAACCTTTTTATATAGTTTATTTTCAAATATATATTTTCTATGCATGTATATATATTATATTATCATTTCATGTATTTTGAACTATTGCATTATATTTTTATAATTTGTAAATGTTCTATTTATTCATTTTTTTTGTGTATGTCATTTATCTTATTTGTGCATAGTTTCATTTTTTTATGCTATGTTTAATTATTTCTTTTATGTGCTATTTTATGATATATATTGTTGTATAATTTTTGGATGTATTATGTTTTTCTTTTAGTTTACTCATGTTTTTATTTGTTTATTATCTTATATTTGCCCTAGTATGATTTTTTTCATTAAACGTATGTTCATGTTATTTAGTTTTGTCATAATGATATTATTTATGTTTGTATGGAAATGTTAGAATATTTTGTACATCTATGCTTCATGATGCATTAATATGTCATCCTATAACGTCATTTAAAAATAATATTCCAAGGTTTTTTTAAAAACAAAATTAAAAGGCAATGCTTGATGTTTGGAAACTTCGAGAAAGGTAGTGCCCTAACTTACTGGGTTGTGACTTTTCTCGTTGAATTCGAATAGTCAAGCACCCTTCTAAATGATTTTGAGTTTTCAAAACTTAAACAATTATTTCGAGATTTCAAAACATAGTGTCCTAACTTACTGGATATGGCGTTTTGTTGTTTCGAGATAGAAATTTTCGAAAGACGAGCTTAGTTTCGAAGGTTTTAAAATGTTGCGTCCTAACTTACTGGATGTGATGTTTTCACTCATTTGAAATAAGTGAGCCTTAATTTTCAAAATTGAGACATTCTAATTAAAAGAGGTTTGCATCTTAAAACTTTCAAATTTCCAACATTAAAGACACTTGATAATCAATTAGGTACCAATTTTTGGGCGTTACGAGGGTGCTAACCCTTCCTCGTACGTAGCCGACTCCGGAATCTATTTTCTCGACTTTCGTAGACCAAAATTAATGTTTTAAAACAAAACATTTTATAAGGTGATCCAATCACACCAAAAAAGATTGGTGGCGACTCCCGTTTTCGTTTTTATTAAAGTCGATTCCCATTTTCTAAAACTCGATTTAAAAAAATGGTCTCGACACATAATATTTCATGATATTAATCATCATATCATATAAATAACATTAAATTACTTAAAATGACAATTATGTTACTACATTTACACATGAACTTACCTCGTATGCGAAAATGGTCATTTTTACCATTTTGTCCACAACTTGGTATTTTACCGATTTTAGCCAGAATTTCGATTTTCCTTGCTCTATCATTTCAAATATAGCACTTTATGCATAGAATTTCTTCACGAAAGTTTCACACAATCATGCAATCATATCATAGACCTCAAAATAATTATAAAATAATTATTTCTATCTCGGATTTGTGGTCTCAAAACTACTATTCCGATTAGCCCGTAATTCGGGATATCACTTTGTGACATATGACTCATTTGACATCAAAGGCGCTCGTAGCTTGGAGGGAATGGTGCAGACTCATCTCGCTAGTAGATCACCCTATCTTGAGTTATATGTACAATTTTCATCGCCAAATGATGCATTTGCAGCTTCAACATTTACTGCTGGTCGAGAGGAATACATGACCCCTGCCTAACACTCCGTTAGTGGGTAGCAAAACACGGAAGTGCCCATGTTTAGTAGCAATATAGAATACCTAACCCCTGCACGACACTCCGTTAGTGGATGGGACATGCACCTCAGTGGGTCGATGTTTGATGCTGGAAATACGTACTGGGGAATGACATCAACTTCTAGTGGTTGGCAATCCACATTTGATTGGAGACGTTGTGAAACAACCATAAGGAGGGATGATGTACTCCCTACGATGTCCACCAGCGATGGGACCTTTTACGTTGCACATGATGATGGGTCAGATAATGAGTCTGATGCGGATCCTCCTCGAGAGGCCGGCCCCGATGGTGCAGAAGTTGCATTATTTTCTGAATCAGAGCCTATTCCAACCATACCTGAAGATGTTGAAGGGGGTTTAGATGATGATGAAGAAGATTCACAATTTAGGGTTAGGGTTTTATGTTTTAGGGTTAGGGTTACGGTTTTGTAAGGGTTTATGTTTTTTTTGAGTTTTAGAGTTTAAAGGTTTTAGGAAAAAAATTAATTAAATTGGGGTATAAATTTACTATTAATTTTAAATACTAAATATTAAATTAGAGTTTAGGGTATTAGGGTTAATTGATTAAATTATGGATTGATTTAGAGTTTAGGGTTAATTGATTAAATTTTAGGTTAATTGATACATACAAGAAAAAAATTCTCAAAGCTAATATGATTGCAGCATATATACATACTGGCGCTATGCTAAGTGTAGGGTTTCGAGAAAAATTAATTGAATTAGGATTCAGGATTTTAGGGTTAATTTACTAAATTAACTATTAATTTTAAATACTAAATACTAAATTAGAGTGTATTAGGGTTAATTCATTAAATTAGGGATTAGGGTTTAGTTTTCTAAAACAAATTTGTCTTTAGGGTATTAGAAAAAACATATAAGCAATATAAATTTTTTTGTTATAGGTTTTAAGGTTTAGGGTTTCTGCAAGAATAATTCTGAGCAGACGTTTCTGGAAAAAAAGTGTCGGAAAACGCTTCAAGCAGGATGCACTGTCAGTAAAATTTCTAGAAAAGCTCCACGTGGATGCTCTTTTGCTACAGTAGTTTGTAGAAAAATAATTCTGAATAGACGTTTCTGAACAAATAGTGCCAAAAACGCTTCAAGAAGAATGCACTGTCAGCAAAATTTCTGAAAAAAGCTCCCACGTGGACGTTCTTTTGCTACAGTAGTTCGTTGAAAAATAATTCTGAGTAGACGTTTCTGAACAAGTAGTGCCGAAAATGCTTCAAGCAGGATGCACTGTCAGCAAAATTTCTGGAAAAACCTTCCACGTGGACGCTCTTTTACTACAGTAGTTCGTAGAAAAATGAGGCTATAAATGAGCCAAATTTTATTCTCAGGTTGCATAACTTACAACAAAAAAATTAGAGTGGCTAAGAAGAAAAGAAATTGAAGATGAGTGAATGTATTAATATTGTTATTTACTATGATGGTGGCGTCTATAACACCAAGAATGGTGTTGTTTTTTTATCGGAGAACACAACGAGACTGGTTTTTAACAAGAACAAAGATTACTTCGTAAAAGAATTAGGCGCAAAATCTTCAGAACGACGCCAATGAAAGTTTTGTCTATTAAGTATCGATTTCGTGCTTCAGTTGATCCTATGACATATGACTCATTTGACATCAAAGGCGCTCGTAGCTTGGAGGCAATGGTGCAGGCTCATCTCGCTAGTGGATCACCCTATCTTGAGTTATATGTAAAATTTTCATCGCCAAATGATGCATTTGCAGCTTCAACATTTACTGCTGGCCGAGATGAATACACGGCCCCTGCCTGACATTCTGTTAGTGGGTGGAAAATCATGGAATTGCCCATGTTTAGTAGCAGTATGGAATACCCAACCCCTGCATGACACTTTTTTAGTGGATGAGACATGCACCTCAGTGGGTTGATGTTTGATGCTGGAAATAAGTACTGGGGAATGACATCAACTTCTAGTGGTTGGTAATCAACATCTGATTGGAGACGTTGTGAAACGTCCATAAGGAGGGATGATGTACTCCCTACGACGTCCACCGGCGAGGGGACCTTTTATGTTGCACATGGTGATGGGTCAGAGAATGAGTCCGATACGGATCCACCTCGAAAGGCCGGCCCAGATGGTGCAGAAGTTGCATTATTTTCTGAACTAGAGCTTGTTCGAACCATACTTGAAGATGTTGAAGGGGGTTCAAATGATGATGATGAAGATCCACAATTTAGGGTTAGGGTTTTTATGGTTTATGGTTAGGGTTAAGGTTTTGTAAGGGTTTATGTTTTTTTGAGTTTTAGGGTTTAAAGGTTTTAGGAAAAAAATTAATTGAATTGGAGTATAAATTAACTATTAATTTTAAATACTAAATATTAAATTAGATTTTAGGGTATTAGGATTAATTGATTAAATTATGGATTGACTTAGGGTTTAGGGTTAATTGATTAAATTTAGGATTAATTGATACATACAAGAAAAAAAATCTCAAAGATAATATGATTGCAGTACTAGGGTTATGTTAAGTTTAGGGTTTCGAGAAAAAATTAATTGAATTAGGATTTAGGGTTTTAGGATTCATTTACTAAATTAACTATTAACTTTAAATACTAAATTAGAGTGTATTAGGGTTAATTCATAAAATTACAGATTAGGCTTTAGTTTTTCAAAACAAATTTGTGTTTAGGGTATTAGAAAAAACACATAAGCAACATAAATTTTTTTTGTCATAGGTTTTAAGATTTAGGGTTTCTGCAAGAATAATTCTGAGCAGACGTTTCTAAAAAATAGTGTCGAAAAACGTTTCAAGCAGGATGCACTGTCAGCAAAATTTCTGGAAAAAGCTCCCACGTGGACGCTCTTTTACAATAGTAGTTCGTAGAAAAATAATTCTGAGTAGACGTTTTTGAACAAATAGTGCCAAAAACACTTCAAGCAGGATGCACTGTTAGAAATTGTTTTGGAAAAAGCTCCAATGTGGACGCTCTTTTGCTACAGTAGTTCGTAGAAAAATAATTCTGAGTAAACATTTCTGAACAAATAGTGCCGAAAATGCTTCAAGCAGGATGCACTGTCAGCAAAATTTCTAGAAAAAGCTCCCACGCGGACGTTCTTTTGCTACAGTAGTTCGTAGAAAAATGAGGCTATAAATTAGCCAAATTTTATTCTCAGGTTGCATAACTTAAAACAAAAAAAATTAGAGAGGCTAAGAAGAAAAGAAATTGAAGATGAGTGAATGTAATAGTACTGTTATTTACTATGATGGTGAGGCCTGTAACACCAAGAACGGTGTTGTTTTTTTATCGAAGAACACAGCGATACTGGTTTTTAACCAGAAGATAGATTTGACAGAACTTCATTTAAGAATTAGGCGCAAAATCTTCGAAACGACGCCAATGAAAGTTTTGTCTATTAAGTATCGATTTTGTGCTTCAGTTGATCCTGTGACATATGACTCATTTGACATCAAAGGCGCTCGTAGCTTGGAGGCAATGGTGCAGATTCATCTCGCTAGTGGATCACCCTATCTTGAGTTATGTGTACAATTTTCATCGCCAAATGATGCATTTATAGCTTCAACATTTTCTGCTGGTCGAGAGGAATGCACAACCCTTGACTGACACTCTATTAGTGGGTGGCAAAACACGGAAGTGTCCATGTTTAGTAACAGTATGGAATACCCAACCCCTGCACGACACTTCGTTAGTGGATGGGACATGCACCTCAGTGGGACGATGTTTGATGCTGGAAATACGTACTGGGAATGACATCAACTTCTAGTGGTTGGCAATCCACATCTGATTGGAGACGTTGTGAAACGTCTATAAGGAGGGATGATGTACTCCTTACGACGTCCACCGGCGAGGGGACCTTTTACGTTGTACATGATGATGGGTCAGATAATGAGTCCGATGCGGATCCACCTCAAGAGGCCGGCCCCGAAGGTGCAGAAGTTGCATTATTTTTTGAACCAGAGCCTGTTTGAACCATACTTGAAGATGTTGAAGGGGGTTCAGATGATGAAGAAGAAGATCCACGATTCAGGGTTAGGGTTTTTATATTTTAGGATTAGGGCTAAAGTTTTGTAAGGGTTTAGGTTTTTTTGAGTTTTAAGGTTTAAGGGTTTTAGGAAAAATATTAATTGAATTGGAGTATAAATTAACTATTAATTTTAAATACTAAATATTAAATTAGAGTTTAGGGTATTAGGGTTAATTGATTAAACTTCGGGTTAATTGATACATACAAGAAAAAAATTCTCAAAGATAATATGATTGCAGCATATATACATACTGGCGCTATGCTAAGTTTAAGGTTTCGAGAAAAAATTAATTGAATTATGATTTAGATTTTTAGGGTTAATTTACTAAATTAACTATTAATTTTAAGTACTAAATACTAAATGAGATGTATTATGGTTAATTAATTAAATTACGGATTAAGGTTTAGTTTTTTAAAACAAATTTGTGTTTAGGGTATTAGAAAAAACATATAAGCAATATAATTTTTTTTGTCATAGTTTTTAAGGTTTAAGGTTTCTACAAGAATAATTCTGAGCCGACGTTTCTGGAAAAATAATGTTGGAAAACGCTTAAAGCAAGATGTACTGTCAGTAAAATTTCTAGAGAAAGCTCCCACATGGATGCACTGTTAGCAAAATTTCTGGAAAAAGCTCCCACGTGGACGCTCTTTTGCTACAGTAGTTCGTAGAAAAATAAGGCTATAAATGAGCCAAATTTTATTCTGATGGTGCATACCTTACAACAAAAAAATTGGAGAGGCTAAGAAGAAAAGAAATTGAAGATGAGTGAACGTATTAGTGCTGTTATTTACTATAATAGTGAGGTCTGTAACACCGAGAACGGTGTTGTTTTTTTATCGGAGAACACAGCGAGACTGGTTTTTAACCAAAACATAGATTTGACAAAACTTCAAAGAAGAATTAGGCGCAAAATCTTTGGAACGACGCCAATGAAAGTTTTGTCGATTAAGTATCGATTTTGTGCTTCAGTTGAACCAGTGACATATGACTCATTTGACATTAAGGCACTCGTAGCTTGGAGGCAATGGTGCAGACTCATCTCGCTAGTGGATCACCCTATCTTGTGTTATATGTACAATTTTTATCACCAAATGATGCATTTGCAGCTTCAACATTTACTGCTGGTTGAGAGGAATACACGACCCCTGCCCGACACTCCGTTAGTGGGTGGCAAAACACGGAAGTGCCCATGTTTAGTAGCAGTATGGAATACCCAACCCCTGCACAACACTCCGTTAGTGGATGGGACATGCACCTTAGTTGGTCGATGTTTGATGCTGGAAATACGTACTGGGGAATGACATCAACTTCTAGTGGTTGACAATCCACATCTGATTGGAGACGCTGTGAAATGTCCATAAGGAGGGATGATGTACTCCCTACGACTTCCACCGGCGAATGGGCCTTTTACGTTACTCATGATGATGGGTCAGATAATGAGTCCAATGCGAATCCACCTCGAGAGGCCGGCCGCGATGGTGTAGAAGTTGCATTATTTTTTGAACCAGAGCCTATTCCAACCATACTTGAAGATGTTGAATGGGGTTCAGATGATGAAAAAGAAGATCCACGATTCAGGGTTAGGGTTTTTATGTTTTAAGGTTAGGGTTAAGGTTTTGTAAGTGTTTAGGTTTTTTTGAGTTTTAGGGTTGAAGGGTTTTAGAAAAAAAATTAATTGAATTGGGGTATAAATTAACTATTAATTTTAAATACTAAATATTAAATTAGAGTTTAAGGTATTAGGGTTAATTGATTAAATTATGGATTGGTTTAGGGTTTAGGGTTAATTGATTAAATTTCGGGTTAATTGATACATACAAGAAAAAAAATTCTCAAGGATAATATGATTGCAATATATATACATACTGGCGCTATGCTAAGTTTAAGGTTTCGAGAAAAAATTAATTGAATTAGGATTTAGGGTTTTAGGGTTAATTTACTAAATTAACTATTAATTTTAAATACTAAATACTAAATTAGAGTGTATTAGGGTTAATTCATTAAATTAGAGATTAATGTTTAGTTTTTTAAAACAAATTTGTCTTTAGGGTATTAGAAAAAACATATAAGCAATATAATTTTTTTTGTCATAGGTTTTAAGGTTTAGGGTTTCTGCAAGAATAATTCTGAGCAGACGTTTCTGGAAAAATAGTGTCGGAAAACACTTCAAGCAGGATGCACTGTCAGCAAAATTTCTAGAAAAAGCTCCCACGTGGACGCTATTTTGCTACAGTAGTTAGTAGAAAAATAATTCTGAGTAGACGTTTCTGAACAAATAGTGCCGAAAACGCTTCAAGCAGGATGCACTGTCAGCAAAATTTCTGGAAAAAGCTCCCACGTGGATGCTCTTTTGCTACAGTAGTTCGTAGAAAAATAATTCTGAGTAGATGTTTCTGAACAAATAGTGCCGAAAATGCTTCAAGCAGGATGCACTGTCAGCAAAATTTCTGGAAAAAGCTCCCACGTGGATGCTCTTTTGCTACAGTAGGTCGTAGAAAAATGAGGCTATAAATGAGCCAAATTTTATTCTCAGGTTGCATAACTTATAACAAAAAAATTAGAGAGGCTAAGAAGAAAAGAAATTGAAGATGAGTGAACGTATTAGTGCTGTTATTTACTATGATGGTGAGGTCTGTAACATCGAGAACGGTTTTATTTTTTTATCGGAGAACACAGCAAGACTGGTTTTTAACCAGAACATAGATTTGACAGAACTTCATAAAAGAATTACGCGTAAAATCTTCGGAATGACGCCAATGAAAGTTTTGTCTATTAAGTATCTATTTTGTGCTTTAGTTGATCCTGTGACATATGACTCATTTGACATTAAAGGCGCTCGTAGCTTGGAGGCAATGGTGCAGACTCATCTCGCTAGTGGATTGCCCTATCTTGAGTTATATGTACAATTTTCAACGCCAAATGTCTATTTTGGCTTTGTTCAGTCGCGTCGTCCCGCACATTTCCTTGTACAAGGTTGCCAAGACGGCAGACCCCCGACTCAATTCGTCGGCTGCTCTAAAACCTACAAGTTTCAGCAGCCATCTCAGATGTACGAGGTTTCTTGACAAGTCCGACATCGAATAACCTCCAATCATCTCAAGAATATATGCCCGAGCATATTGTATTCTTTTGAGTTCAGTCGAATCATTATCTGGCTCCGGGAATGTGTCTCGTAACCATCCTATCTCGATCCGACCTCCGTTAATTTTATCTGGTATAGCACCCAAAATCTTGTAGCATAGGCTCCCCAATCAGTAAATGATACGGACCCGATGACTGCGTACCTATCCACCGGCAATCTCAATTGCAAATGCACGTCTTGCAGAGTGATAGTACACTCTCCGCATGGAAGATGAAAAGTGTGCGTCTCGGGTCTCCACCTCTCTATCAATACACTGATTAGTTTTGGGTCCAACTTGCACCCCCAGCCTATCGTGGCCAAGTGTCAAAATCCCGCTTCCCGCAAGTAATTCTCGATCAACGGCGATAGAGGACCAAACATATTACGGATGTAGTATTGCAACACCCGATCTACAGACTATTATAATAATTTATAAAACAAAAATTAATTAAAATTGCATAAATTAATTAATGCAAACATCATAAATGAAAAAAATATTAAAAACCCTAAACCCTAAATCCTAAAACTAAAACAAGCCTAAACCCTTACAAAACCCTAACCCTAACCCTAAACCATAAAACTCTAACCCTAAATTAATTAAATAATAAAACCCTAACCCTAAAAAATAGGCAAAACGCTTCCTCGGGAGAGCGTTTCGCTGACATGTACTCCGAAATCGCGCTTACATAGGCGCATTTTCGTGGAAAACGGCCTAATCTGGTAAATAACACAATATACATCTCATTTCCGTAATTATATTATTTAAAGAGCATTTTTGGATAAAACGCCCAAATAAAAATCTATAACTATTATACAAAAGTAACGTCAAGAGATTTTAACTGTGGACATGTGGAATGGTGGCCTTTCTTTTTATACGCATGTCCTTTTTCTTCTTCTTTTTTTCCCTTATGTCATATAATGGTTAAATCTCAATTATGGTTCCTCTATTTTTAGATTATATAAACTGTTAAATTTTAATTTTGATCTCTATATTACATTTCAATTTGAGCTTTAATACTTATACTTTAATTTTTGACATAATATGATGCATCAACGTTTTTAACACCATCAGTTAGTTTAAATACTCTATTCTAATTAAAATGTAGACTTAAATTTTAAGAATAGTTAATGCCGTTAAAATTCTTTGTTAGATTCAAATCCATTGTAATGTGATTTTTTTGTCATATTGCTATCAAATGAGTATTTTATTTTAATCTTAAAATGTCAAATCAATGAATTTAATAGAAAAATTAACGGTACTAAAAATTGGATCTATATTTTTAAATTCTAAAAGTAAAGAGACTAGATTCTTGAAAATAAAAATATAAAAACTAAATTCTAAATATAAAAAGAATAACAAAAACTTCGAGTAAATTATAACATTTAAAATTTAACTTTAATAAAAAATAATTAATCTAATGCGAAGCGTAGTTAAAAGCAATAGTAACTAAATTTTATTTAGTAATTACATTGGTAGTGCCTGAAGCGAAGTTAGGTTGCATTCCTACTAGTATTATATTACATGAATGTATATTATAAATAAATAAAAATTATCTAATAGGAATTCTTAATTTGTTAAAATATATTAATTTATAATATTTAAAATATCATTAGAGTAAATAAATAAATATTAGTATGTGAAAAAAATTAACATAAAATAAGATCTTAATAAGAAAGCAGCCCAAATGTACATAATATTAATGGGATGCTTTTTCTCACATGGGCCCATTTAGAAAACCTAGACTCTTATAATACAAAATTAAAGTGCGTCTAATTTATGAAAATGATTTACGAGGGGGATCGATACTAAATTCTTTTATTGTACTTTTTATATAAAAGCTCTCACTTATGGATATACAATGTTAAACTGCACTTTCATTAAAAAAAGTTTAAATTTGAATTTTGAAATATACATAAATTTTAAGTTTGATATTTTAAGAATTTTTTTTTAATCAATTTGGTATCTAAACTTTTAATAAATCCTTATTTTCTGTTGAAAAGTTCTAAATAAACTAATGAAATGTTGTTGCATATAAGAAAGTCAAAATCACTTAAAAATTCTAAAAAAAAAAAGAGCAAATCCCCAAAGGTGCCTAAAAAGTGTTTAATGAAATTTCAAATAGAGTAGAAACAAAGCTCTTTCTTATTGTTCGGAGCTAAGGATTACGTTAAGAGAACCCTCTCGGTGCACATTAGCAGGCTTTTGGCATGCTAGAGTTCACTTGGTTCTTTGTTGTTTCTTCTTGATTTTTTTTTGGGGGAGGGTTTCGCTTGATTTTCTTCTATTTCTTGCTAATTTTATGTTTTTGTTGTTTTTTGGCTTTGATTTTGTGTTATGTCCTCTTCACAAGCTTTGGATTGAAGAAAACTTTTTGATTATTCTTTTGAGCAAAATTTGGAGTTTTCTCCATCGGAAGTCCATGGTGGTTCTGTTATTTTCAAACCTCCAGCCGAGGTGTTTGATTAAGGGATTCAGAGGTGGGAACATTTGCTGGTGGCTCAATTTCTTGGGTAGCCTTCCAATTTTGGTTCTTTGCAAAAGTTGGTCAATATGCTCTGGAGTAAACAGGAGGCTATTGAAGTCAAGATGGTTGGTGAAAATCTATTTATTTTTCAAATTTCTTCTTTTGGTGCACGAGATTGGGTTTTAAATCATGGCCTTTACACATCTAAAACAAGCTGATGGTGCTGAGGAAGTGGGAGCCTAATCTTTAGAGATTGGATTTCTCTATTGACAATATGCTGATTTGGGTTCAGTTAAGTTGAGTACCTGTACAGCTTTTTACTCAAAATGGACTTAGCTAAATTGCAAGTGTGCTTGGTACTCCCCTTTACATGGATAATACAACGTCTTGCTTATGCAAAGGTTTGTTTTGAGATTTCTATTGATTTTGAATTCCCTTGTTTTATTAATGTTGAATTGCGTGATGGTTCATTTGTTTCTATTGGAGTTGAAGTACCATGACTGTTGTTGCATTATTTAAAGTGTCGATCTTTTAGTCATTCTGGTAAGCATTGTTCTAAGAAGAATGAGGTGAAAGTTTAGAGGGTTGAGCAAGATGGTGCAGACATTGCTCAAATTTCGTTTCTAAAAAATCTATTGCGGTTTGAAATGAGAGTGCTCCTAATGGTGGTGCAGCTTTGCCTTTAACTTTTGAAGTATCCTCTAAGGGTAAAGCTGCGGTTGTGGATCTTTCCCCTACTCTTAAACCGACGCATGTTTGTCTTGTGGGATATAGTAATAGATTTGAGGCTTTGAGTGTTAAGCTTGAGAATTCTAATGATGTCGTTGATGATGATATTGATGCTGAGCAAATTAAAGGATTTAATGATGTTGATGATGATAATGAAACTAAGCAACTTGAGTTTTATCCTTGGAAACCTAGGTTGGCTTCGCTTGCAGTAGGTCTTTTTGTGAAATCTTTGATGGCTACAAAGCAAGAGAACCTTGACAAAGGGTAATAAGAAGATGAATAGTTCTCCTACTAAGGGGTTAGGGAAAGTAGGTGGTAAGGGAGGTACATGTTCTCCTTGTGTTCCATGATTATTCTCTTTTGGAATATTAGGGGGTTTAAAAATCCTCTAAAGCAAAAACTTGTAGTTGATAGGTTAGTTAGATTGAAGATTGATGTTTGTTGTTTGTTGGAAAATAGAGTTAAGTGTAATATTGCTTCGATTATTTTGGGGAAGTATTTTCAGGGGTGGAACTTTTTTTGCATTTATAATCATGTTGTTATTGGTAGAATTTGGCTTATTTTGAAGAGTGCTTGTATTGTGGATGTGTAGTATGTCTTTGGTCAATGTATTACACGCAATGTGCAAGTGCAACATCAAAAAAACTTTTTTTTAGTTGTTTATGCTTGTAATAATTGTGTTTCTTATCGCGAGTTATAGTCTCACTTGTGTTCTATGAGTGGAAGGTTGGAGAGCTTGAGAAGAAGATAGAGAACTTGAGATAGAGAGCTTACAGCTTGGTCCTTCTCAAGCTCGAGTTAAGGCTAAGGCTGAGGAGATGGAGAGCTTGCAGCTTGCTTTGCTGCGGGGTGATCTAGTTAGAAATGATCACATTGATCAAGTGTGAGTTGATCTTTTGGATTTGCAAGAGGCCGAAGCATGTATTTTGGGAAAAAAGCTCAAGTGCAGTAGATCGGGGAGGGGGATAAAAATATTAAACTTTTTCATAGTACTGTTGCAGTTAAGAGGAATAAGCACACTGTTACTTCTCTTTTTGATGCAGCTGGTAATCAATTGAAATCTTTTGATCAAAATTTTGCAGAGATTTTGGGGTTTTATCAGAATCTTATTGGTGTAGTTGATTCCAATGTTGTTGAGTGCCCAGATTCTTTGCTTTAAGAGTTATTGCCTAAGACTATCTAACGATGCTCATAGTGTGTTGACTAGCCCTATTACCAATGAGGAGATAAATGCAGCTATTTTTGGCCAGGGGTGTAACACCCCTAACCCGTATCCATCGCCAGTATAGGGTGTCGAAACCATTTTTAAAACCATTTTTAAATCGAGTTTTGGAAAATGGGAATCGACTTTAAGAAAAAACAAAAACGGGAGTCACCACCAATCTTTTTAGGTGTGATTGGATCACCTTATAAAATGTTTTGTTTTAAAACATTAATTTTGGTCTACGAAAGTCGAGAAAACGGATTCGGGAGTTGGTTACGTACGAGGAAGGGTTAGCACCCTCGTAACGCCCAAAAATTGGTACCTAATTGATTATCAAGTGTCTTTAATGTCATAAATTTGAAAGTTTTAAGATGCAAACCTCTTTTAATTAGAATGTCTCAATTTTGAAAACTAAGGCTCACTTATTTCAAATGAGTCAAAACATCACATCCAGTAAGTTAGGACGCAACATTTTAAAACCTTCGAAACTAAGCTCGTCTTTCGAAAATTTCTATCTCGAAACAACAAAACGCCATATCCAGTAAGTTAGGACACTATGTTTTGAAATCTAGAAATAATTGTTTAAGTTTTGAAAAATCAAAATCACTTAGAAGGGTGCTTGACTATTCAAATTCAACGAGAAAAGTCGCAACCCAGTAAGTTAGGGCACTACCTTTCTCGAAGTTTCCAAACATCAAGCATTGCCTTTTATTTTTTTTAAAAAAACCTTGGAATATTATTTTAAATGACGTTTTAGGATGACATATTAATGCATCATGAAGCATAGATGTACAAAATATTCTTACATTTCCATACAAACATAAATAATATCATTAAGACAACAAAATAACATGAACATACGTTTAATAAAAAAAATCATACTAGGGCAAATATAAGATAATAAACAAATAAAAACATGAGTAAACTAAAAGAAAAACATAATACATGCAAAAATTATACAACAATATATATCATAAAATAGCACATAAAAGAAATAATTAAACATAGCATATAAAAAAATGAAACTATGCACAAATAAGATAAATGACATACACTAAAAAAATGAATAAGTAGAACATTTACAAATTATAAAAATATAATGCAATAGTTCAAAATACATGAAATGATAATATAATATATATACATGCATAGAAAATATATATTTGAAAATAAACTATATAAAAGGTTAAATATTATAATATATAAAATACATAATCAAATGCATAAAAGATAGGAATAAATATACATATTTGAAAAATGAAGAAATTAAAATAAAAATAAGGTTGAAAAACTAAGATAGGCGAAGAATAAAATAAGAACAAACCACAGAGCGTAAGAACGCAAGAGGAAGAGAAATTTGAGTGAATGCTCTCAAGAATTCTTATTGCTTCCCAAAACTCAAGTGTTTTACAATGAAGGGGGAGGCCTCTATTTATAGTTGAACCTCCTCAAATCCAACAGTACAGATCAATTACATCAACGGTTAAGATTAAAAGGTATCTACAAATTAAATCTCTAAGATTACAAAATCATATCTTCTAAGATTACATATCATATCTAATATTGCAATCATATCTAAGATTGTATCATATCTAAGATTGCATATCATTTCTAAGATTATATTTCCATATAAGTCAAGCTTGTAGATGGACCTTAAATCTTTTCAAGTAATGGGCCATGCTGATCGGGCCAAATTATATTTGTAATTCTGGACTGAACTTGGACTTCATTTTTTTTTGGGTTTATTATATTTTTGTTTTTGGACTTATTTTTGGGCCCGGGCAAAATTGAGTGTCTACAGCTGCCCCTCTTTGCTCATTGCTGTGCAACAGGAATCAAGCAAAGATGTGACAGCCCTAAATTGACCCTAGTCGGAAAGCGGTTTCGGGACCGCTAAACTGAGTCACCAAAGTATTTGAATATGATATTTATTGTCTAAAATATGTGAATATGAATGTGTGTAAGTTTTAAGCTTCGATTTAGTCGATTGCATGTGAATTTAGTTAGTAGGACTTATGTGTGACACTTTTGAAATGTGATAGGTAAATCCATAAGGACCTATTAATGCATGTTGTATAAATGATGGGTTTGCATGTCAAATTACCCAAGTTTTAGATAGTGGCCGGCCATGGTATGGGTCATTGATGATAATATGTATTTTTCTATTAGCATTACTAGTCTACAAAATAAAATAATGTATTAAGAATAATAAAACATGTGGTGAATGGGGGGAGAAACAAAAGTTATTTCAACTTTGCTCCTCATTGCCGTAACTAGAAGAGAAAGAGCTTGGAGAAATTCAGCTATGGTGGTTCACTAGATTAAGGTATGTTCAACGTTGCTTTGGAAGTTCATACATCCTTTGGATGATTAGTCTAAATTCTAACTATTTTCATGCCGATTTGGGGTTGTATGGACAGTCCCATTTGTTGCATTATGCTGTCCAGTTTAGGGACCAATTAATTGAGTTATTACAGGATTAAAAAGAATGGATTTTTGTTGTGATGAGCTAATAAATTTTAGTACTATTAAGTGTGTTCTTGCGGGATATAATTTTTGCTGCCTTGTGCTGTCCAAAATAGGACATATTGAATGTGCTGTAATATGTGGAGGAATTGGTCTGCTGCATGTTTGAAATAAAAAGAAAACAATAGTTGTTAAATATTAGTTTTTGTTGCTAATCGAATGGGTTTAATTCATTGTTCAAGGGACCATAGATTGGTGTTAATTAAGCTATTCGGACATGGTCTATGAGTGTTTGCAAATCCGGTTTAAGTGCATAGGTGCTAAATACCTTGTTTGGAAATTTTGATGTATAAGTAGAGATTAATTAAGATGATATTGGGTAAATTCTTAGCTTAGTTGTGTTAAGTATTCGGCAATATTCATAATAATGAATGTGAGAGTGTATATAAATACGTGGTTGTGCATAACTTAAGTAATCGACTACAATATATACACTTATATGTATGTTAGTGCCTTATGTATACACCTTGTGTCATTGAGACATTCGAAAATAAATATGTATTAAAGTTATATTCGTAGTAGTTTAATGTGACTTACCAAGAACACAAATTTGAAAGCGAAATGGTGATAGACTTAAGTAGTAAATTGATTCAAATGAATTGGTTCTAAAATGTATATGAATGCCGTATGATTGTGTTTGATTGGGAAGTAAATTGTTGATTTAGCTCAAGAGCTTAGAGGATCAAAGTTGGATAAGGGAAAGGAAAAAGTGATCGAATAGCCGTGGATATCTAGTCGTCGACCACTTCCGAGGTAAGTTTTAAGTGATTAAACGTTGAGTAAATTCAATCATAATAGAACATATTGAGTTGATTTAATAAGATATGATGGGCCATGATATGTTCTAAGCTCAAATGGTAAGTTCTTAAGTGTTTGAGCTTGTAAATTTAAGTGTAATTTGAAATAATCTGCTTAGGACAGCAGCAGTAACGTGACTTTAAAAAATCACCATAAATTTATGGACTTCAATTAGAGGCTGAATAAAAAATGAAATTAAAGCTTAATGAGTCTAGTTTCTTATAAAAGAAACCGTGTAAGCAAAGGAATTTCCGATAATGAGATATTTAAAGTTGTGTGAGACAGTGCAGAATGACACTGTAATCCTCTGTTCTGTTTTTAGAAAATCATTATAAATTGTACAAAAATTTTTAAAAGACAAAATTTATATGCTAGATGCCTTAGTGAGTCTAGTTTCAAATGAAACAAACTAGAACATATTTTTAATTTTGTACAATGAAAAAATTGATTCGTAGTGAAGAGTGGTCAGAATAGTCAAACAGTGAAATAGGGGAAACTTTAAGAAAAATCTGGTATTGATTGGCCAAACCAAAAATTATGAAAATTTGTTGGATAAAATATGTATGAGTCTATTTTCAGGGAAAATTAACGGCACTTCATTTGGAGTTTCGTAGCTCCATTTACGAATAATTTAATGACTGTTGCTCAGGAAAAACAGCTTGTGCTGAATTTGTGATTATGTTGTAAACCTTAATAAAACTATTTGAGTTGCTTATAAGCTATCGATTAAATATTGGTAATCAAAGTACCAAATCCGTATTAAAGTGAAGCTATAATCCGTAAATGACTAGTATACCTAGTCAATTTTGTTATGATGAAATTGATGTTCAAGATATATATATGTGATAAGGCCTAATGGCCAATGTGATGAATGTGAAAGTGTATATATGTGACAAGGCCTAATGGCCGATGTGATGAATGTGAAAGTGTATATATGTGACAAGGCCTAATGGCCAATGTGATGAATGTGAAAGTGTATATATGTGACAAGGCCTAATGGCCGATGTGATGAATGTGAAAGTGTAAATATGTGACAAGGCCTAATGGCCAATGTGATGAATGTGAAAGTGTATATATGTGATAAGGCCGAATGGCCAATGTGATGAATGTGAAAGTGTATATATGTGACAAAGCCTAATGGCCGATGTGATGGATGTGAAGGTGTATATATGTGATAAGGCCGAATGGCCAATGTGATGGATGTGAAAGTGTATAAATGTGATAAGTCCCGAAGGACATTTGTGCCAGTACTATATCCGGGTTAAGATCCCGCGGGCTTTATGAGGAAATATTATTCTGAATTAATGTCCGTATGCTTCGTGCTCGTACTATATCCGGGTTTTGAAGACCCGAAGATTCAAGTAAGACTTTGATATTGAGTATCCGCAGTAAGTTACCATCAAATAAGTATTACGTATTTAAAGATGTTCAGGTACGTATTACTTACTCATCGGTGGATTGATTTCAAAGTGAATTATTAGTATCAAAAAGGTATGTAAATGTGATCAATATTATAACTCCAAATATGAGAATGATCTAATTGGTAATGGTATGCTTGTATAATGAAGTATGGGATGAAATATTCTTATGTATTAGTGCATATTCTGCCCAAAGGCCTTATGATTTGAGTACGGGTTGGGTTCAGCTAGATGTGCTAGTACAAGGTAAGGATTATATTCTGTAAACTTACGTATATGTAATAAGGAATATGTTTGGTTCTTTAGGTGCCTACAGTAATTTAGTACTTGTCATGTTGAAATACTTGAAAATATGGATGTGATTATGAACAAGTAGAAAGGATTATTAAAAGTTGTAAATTGATGAAGAATGTGCTTTGGAAATATTCGACCATCTAGATCACTATTGTACGAAAGTATATATATGTGAGAGTTAAGTGATGCGTTTATTGATATTATAGTTCGAGATGAAGCTCTAGATTAACTTCATCAAACAGTTGAAATGAATGACCAAAGATATTGAATGAAAACACTTTGCGACTTAAAGCTCAGGGCTAAAGAAAGGCGAATTAAATTATGTGAAATTTTGGTTAAGTATATTGGGTCAAATGAGATTTTATCTAGATTAAGTATATGTGAAAAACGTCATTGATTCAACAAAATTATTGTTTTGCTTAAAACTTACTAAGCTTACGAAAGCTTACTCTGTTCGTTCATGTTTTTGGTCTGTAGGTTGTGGATTCTGACTACTAGCTCGGGGATCGTCAGCACTTCATCACACTATCTACCATTACGGTAGCCATGAGATTGGATTATCTTATGGCATGTATAGAATAGACTAGTGGCGGAAGAATATTTTGGTTAATGTATATAAGCCATGCGAAAATGGCATCTTTTGAATGTTTACTTAGAGAAGTTTAAATTTTATCCCTGGCTGTGCTTAGTACTTATCTAAATGAATGATCTTTATTTCAAGAAAAAGTTCAAAATTTTACGGTTCTGACATGAGTTACAAGTCCGGTAATGCCCCTTACCTATTCCGGCGACGGTCACGAGATAGGGGTGTTACAAAAGACTCATAGAAAGACCAAATTTGCCCGGCCTTACCGGATCATGGTCCTCAATCTGCTCATCGCAAACTCAAGACTGTCATGTTGATATCTTCAATCTGCTCTCCGTCGAACACAAAGATGTCAAATCTGCTTCTTCGATTTGTTTTCTGACAATACAGAGATGCCAAATCATCTTAGATCTGCTTCAGCGTAAACACGTGAAAGCCAAATCTACTGTGTCTTCGATTTGCTCCCTGTGAACACAAGGATGCCAAATCATCTTGGATCTGCTTCAATAAAATCATCTGAAAGTCAGATCTGCTATGTCTTTAATCTGCTTCTTGTAAACTTATGACTGTCCTGTTGATATCTTCGATCTGCTCTCTGCCGAATACAGAGACGCCAAATCTGTTTCCTCAATTTGTTCTCTAACAATACAGAGATGCCAAATCATCTTAGATTTGCTTCAGCGTAAGCACGCGAAAACCAAATCAGCTATGTCTTTGATTTGTTCCTTGTAAGCACAAGGATGCCAAACCATCTTGGATCTGCTTCAGTCATCTGAAGGTTAGATCTGTTGTGTATCTGCTCTCCATTGAAATGGAGATGCCAGACTTCGATTTGTTCTCTGACAATACAGAGATGCAAAAACATCTTAGATTTGCTTCATCGTAAGCACGTGAAAGCCAAATCAGCTATGTCTTCGATTTGTTCCTTGTAAGCACAAGGATGCCAAACCATCTTGGATCTGCTTCAGTATAAACATCTGAAGGTTAGATCTGCTATGTATCTACTCTCCGTTGAAATGGAGATGCCAGACTTCGATTTGTTCTCTAACAATACAGAGATGCCAAATCATCTTAGATTTGCTTCAGCGTAAACACGTGAAAGCCAAATCAGCTATGTCTTCGATTTGTTCCTTGTAAGCACAAGGATGCCAAACCATCTTGGATCTGCTTCAGTATAAACATCTGAAGGTTAGATCTGCTATGTATCTGCTCTCCGTCGAAATGGAGATACAAAACTTCGATTTGTTCTCTGACAATACAGAGATGCCAAATCATCTTAGATTTGCGTCAGCGTAAGCACACGAAAACCAAATCAGCTATGTCTTCGATTTGCTCCTTGTAAGCACAAGGATGCCAAACCATCTTGGATCTTGCTTCAGCCAGATCTGCTATGCTGCGGCCTATTACCCTATCGCTTAGGGGATTAAGGCGTGTCATCTTTGATAACCTGTAGAATGATTATGCCTGCTAATTGGGATGCTATGATCGAAGTGAGTTGAATGTACCTAATTAAACATGTTATGATGCAAAATGTTGTGAACATGACCCCTATCCTAGATGTCACCACTCATTCATCTATCAAGCTTTCTACCTCGTTCTTCTCGACATATCAATCATACTCTGCTCGTATCCCTCGAATCTTCTCCATCAATTTGGTCTACCGTATCATTCCCCGAATGTTATGACCCACTGAAGATGTTTATGAAATGATCCTTTCTTAAGATCAATATTGCTTAAAACGTCCAATCACCTTTTGGACTGAAGAAGAAAATCTCTCGAGTATCTCCAACCCATACATATGAGAATTCCTTAAACAATTGTCTTGTTTCAGTTTCTTGTATTATCTAGAAATTTCCAGAGTAATATGCAAAACTTCGTTTGTGAAGATATTTTAGTTCATCTATCATTATTTCAATGCAACATGACTTATGAATAATGGGAGACAAATAAATTGATCCTGATGATAATTAGATTTGGACACATTATTGGAAGGAATGAAAAAAATTAACCTGAGAACATATCTTTGCGAAGAAAAAGAATCCAAAGATAGTAAATAGGACAGAAATCAGATGCCCCAGATATCGCCGCTTGAGCGTCTATACACCAGCTCCATGAAGACTTTCTTGAGTTCAACATGTGTTTAAAAGATCCAAAGTAATTCGTTGATGCCTCGATATGTAACATACTTCACTTCTCGTCGAATCCGGTATAGCAAGGTCACTACATGACTTTCCAAATTTGAGTTGCCCTTTCGGGTTTTCAACTTAAAACCCCTTTGGTCTCAAGGTGCCCTTTGCGGGTTTTCACCTTGGCCTCTCCATTTGTCTTTTTTATTTTTTTATATTTATTTTTTTTATCTTTTTATTTTCTTTTTTTTTTGAAATAGAAGTCCCAAAGTGCCCTTTGCGGGTTTTCACCTTGGCTTCCCTTGTAATATCCTGATTTTGGGCCTAGTCGGAATAGCAGTTTTGTGACCACAAAATCCGAGATAGAAATAATTATTTTATGATTATTTTGAGGTCTATGATATGATTGCATGATTGTGTGAAAATTTCGTAAAGAAATTTTATGCATAAAGTGCTTAAATTGAAATTAGGGACTAAATCGAATAATTTGTAAAACTTGCATTCTAGAAGTTTCTAGTATGAAATTGTTTTGAAATATTAATTAGGAGGTCTTAAATAGAAATTTTACCAATTTCTAAGTCTATGGACAAAAATTGGACATGGATGGAATTTTTGGAAAGTTTAGTAGTAAGGGCATTTTCGTCATTTAGGGGTAAAATGAATTAAAATACAAAATTAAAAGCCAATTTTGCTCATCTTCAACCCCATGGCTGAATATAGCAAGGAGAAACCATGGCTAGGGTTTTTCAAGCTTCCAAGCTCGATTGTAAGTCCCGGTAGCTCGATTAAGCTTATGCTAGCAATAATTCAACCTAGAGTTCATATTTGGAAAAATACCCATAGGTGAAATTTGTGTATTTTTGTGTTTTATGATAGAATATGAAGTTTTAAATTATGTTAGACAACTTGTACTACTCGGTTTTAAGTGAAAACGAGCAAAAGGGCTTAATCGGTAAAAATACCTAATAGTCATAAGTACATGTTAGAGTGAGAATTTGATGTTACCATAGAAGGGAAAAATGATCAGCATGTCATAAAACATAAGAAAATAGGCTGAAGTTTAATTTACGAGCTTTGGGGAAAAAGTGTAAATATGCGAAAGTTTAGGGGCAAAACTGTAATTTTTCTAAAATATGATTTTGGGTCAATTTGTATAATGTGAGTCCTAATTAGACTATATTTTAAATGATAGAGCAAGGAAAACTAAAATTCGAGCTAAAATGGGGAAAATACCAAGTTGTGGACGAAATGGTAAAAGTAGCCATTTTCGCATACGAGGTAAGTTCATGTGTAAATGTAGTAACATAGTTGTCATTTTAAGCAATTTAATGTTGTTTATATGATATGATGCTGATTATTATCATGAAATATTATGCTTTGTGGTTATTGTTGAATAATATGTAATTATGTGAATTACTTGATGAGTATGAACTATCACCGAGTATCGGTTCCGATATTTCGTGGAAGACGACAAAGATGTGAGATCGAGGAAAAAAGCCCGTTTGACCGTAGGAATAGATTAGGATACAAGTGACATGTCACTAAGATGGTTGAGCATCCGAACTCGTTGAGTTGAGTCCGAGTTCACTTATGGATGCGAATGTCCTAACTCGTTGAGTTGAGTCCGAGTTCGTGAGATGTAACTAGGCATCCGAACTCGTTGAGTTGAGTCCGAGTTCACTTATGGATGCAAATGCCCGAACTCGTTGAGTTGAGTCCGAGTTCACTTATGGGCGGGTTACATGGTAGCTTGGCTACATATGTGGCACTTATGTGCAAACTTTCCATGTATCTGAATTATATTCTGATGTGTTCAACGGGTAAACTTCTACTCAAATGGAGGAATACTCGAGATGAAAGGGACGTATTGGTAAGTGTTGTGAAATGAATACTTTGAACAGGTATGTACTTAACCCTCGGGTTGAAAACTCGATATAACAACAATATGGTAAGATGATAAATGAAAATGTGATATGAATGTCTCGGTGATGATTACGCAAATGATGTTTTATGTTTGCGTATATAGTTGTGTTCCTTGTTATTTGCATGTGAACTTACTAAGCATTTATGCTTACTCCCTCCTTTTCATTCCTTCTAGTGTTGATAAGCCAGCTCGGAAATCGGGAACGGTCGGAGGCACATTCACACTATCCGTATACCATCTTGGCATAATGGCTTGTATATTTTGAGTATGGCATGTATAGCATTATAATCATTTTGTACATATGGTCTTATGATATGGTTATTGAGTGGTATGGAAATGATTGGTAATGATTAGCCATTGGAATGGCTAATCATGATCATATTTGGTGTTATGTATGCTAAATTGCTAGCTAATCCATGGAAACCATGAAATAGGTAAAATTTACCATAAAATAGATTCAAACAGCAACAGTGATGTGAGTTTGAAAAATCATTAAAAATAGTAGAGATACAATTCGATGATGAATAAAATATGGAATTGAAGAATTATGAGTCTATTTTCATATGGATGGAAGAAAACAGGTATATGAGTTATATTTTATGAGATGTTTAAATTTTTGTGAAACAGGTGTAGAGCGATTTCTGGATCCCCTGTTCTGACTTTGGAAATTCACCATAAATTTTTCAAAGATAATTATAAGTCAATATTTATATTTACAGATTCCTTATTGAGTCTAGTTTTATTAGAAATAAACGGTATAGTTATTGAAACTCTGTACAAGGAGATATCTGATTCATAATACACAGAGGTCAGAGCAGTCGAACCCTGAAATAGGGGAGACTTTAACTAATAAACTGTACTAATTTGCTAGACCAAAAATTATAGAAAACAATTAGTAAATATATATGAGTCTAGTTTTAGGGAAAATTTACAGAATTGGATTTCAAGTTTCGGAACTCGAGATATGAATTTTTAAGGGACTGTGACACAGATTGCTAGCTTGACTGAAAATTTTAAAAATAAATTGTTTGAGCTGTTTAAGTAATGAATTAAGTCTGTTAACACCTCATGTTCGACTCCGGCGACGGTCTCGGGTACGGGGCGATACATTTGGTGGTATCAGAGCAAGTTTAGTCGGTTCTCGGACTAACTTAGCATGTGTAAAAGTTTAGCTATACATGCCACTGATCTGTGATAGTGTGATGTCTTTCGACGCGTATGAGTACCGTCTTATTTAGACAGGGTACTCTCCAACCGAGCTGCACCAACCATGTTCAATGTTATGTGAAGGTATTTGAGTAAAATTATGATTATGATAAGTCTCGGTTCAGAAAAGTATGAATAAAAGTTTATGATGCATATGTGATAAATATTCATATTTGCTTAATGCTTATATGATGTAGTGTATATGGCTTACTTGATAAGATGAACGGAATAAATAGAAAGTAGTAGAGGTATGAATAAAAGTCATAATATTATGATACGAATGAAAATGTCCTCGTCTTGATTTGGACGTCGAATGTTGATGAATGCTAATGATATATAATTTTTATAAGATAATGGATTATAATGAAATGAACTTATCTATGTTAAATTGTTGGACTAAATTATATGATTGTAATGATATGTACATGATGATGCACGAAATGAATGTTGTGATTGTGATGCAAATATCTATGTTTGTTTGGCCTTATATGATGTCATGAGCATGAATTAATTTAATTAAATGATTGGATAAGTAAAGCTATCTAGAAAACATAGAATGTATGCATAAGTATATTGTCTAAATGGGACAATAGGAAAATTTGTGTAAGCCAACATGAATGTTGCATTGCCTGAATGAATGACATGATTTTGATGATGTTGCTATGATGATGGAAGTTGTGTCATATGTGTATGTATAAGAAAGTCGAGTCAGAGGTCCTACAACCCCTCTCCCTTACCGAAGTGGTACTTATAATGGAATTTCATGAGATTTGTATTGAATAAGTTTCCGGTTGAGAACCCAAAGAGTTCAGTGATAGAATAATTATAAGTATGATCAGAGATTGAAAATGAGCTGATAAGTAAAGTCAGAGTCAGTAAAGTATCGGATTGATATAAAGATTATTGGAACTATGCACTGTCCCAGTTAGAGAAGGAAATTCTCTTTGGTAAATCGAATTACTCAGGTGCAAGGTCGAGAAAAGTGTAAATCAAAATTTATTCAGAACTGACCTTCTTTAGTGAATGGTTTAATATGAAATTTGTGATGGCAGAACTAGTTGGGGAAATGATATTTGAAATGTGAACTATCTGAGTGTGACAGTTATGACTGGACAGATTTAGCAGTCTCTTTTGAGATGTTTTATGTGTTTACCCGTTCTCAGAAATATTTCTATGGCTATTGATCTTTTGAAGAAATTCTTGTTATATGGGAATGTCTTCTAATTCTAGTGTTGGATGAAAGCATTGGTAGTCTGACTGGTTTATAATTTATATTGCTCTATTTCATCGGGTATTCTATTCCATTTTGTCTGATAAGAATTGATGAGAGAATACATATGATATTATGATTATGTTTCTTCTACTTGATGCTTCATCTGATATATATGTATGGGAAGATATATTGTTCTTGTTATATTTGATTCCAGTGGGATTAAATGATGTTTTCTTTTGGACTTTCTTTCTTTGAAGAATTATCGGGGTATTCTGTATTTTCTCTATGAGTTTGGTTTTCGATTCTCCGGCATAGTATCATATCTTGGATTTCTTTATTCGGTTTTCTTGTTATCTTTGTTCTATAATTTGTCAATTATGACTCATGTTCGAAGTACGTTCTTCAGCTCGTGATAATCATGTCAAATATGACTATACTTCTAATTTGATCTTGGTAATGTGGTGATTTTAGTATTGAGATTTTTTTTCTAATTTCTGTGTAAGGATTTGACATCAGTAAAGGCATAGGTGATAAAAGCGCAAGTTTCAGTCGGTATGGTGAATTATTTATTTGAAAGATTTCATGTGACAATTATGTCAGGATTATTTTTCTCAAGTCTGATAATATAATTTCATTTTTGTACTGATAAAAGAGTAAATAGTCTGAACGAGAAGTGTATATTTATTAGAAAGAGTTGGATATTAGTTAAAGTCACTACGAATGATAAGGTTTTCATCTTGTGAAAGCTGAAAAGTTTATTACATGTTGACAAAGTTTGGATAGATGAGAATATTGGTAACCAAAGCGTCTGAACTAGACTAGTCTACATTGGGTAAAGACTTCCTGACTTTCAATAATGTACCGTTGTATGAATTGTGATGTGTTTCAAGACAGTGAGGTAATGTGATAGTTTAGAGCTTTCGATGTTACATAAAATCAGAGTTGTTAAAGGGGTTAAAGCGGAGCATTGGAATCTATCAAAATTATCCTTGTCAGTGTTGATATTGGGATGGAAATGAGAAGGATTATTCTTGAGGCCATATCAGAATTAATTCCATAGCAGAAAGAGGAAAATGTGATGTATCCTATTGTTAAATGTTTAGCGAGATCTATAAATCATATCTGTATTGAATGAATTCCTACTCATCAGATTCATGGAATTTTAGGTCTCTTTGATTGTTGGATTTCTTGGAGTTCCAATCTCCATTAATCAAGTTAAGATCCGAGTTTTATGTCATGATATCATGGGAAACTGAGAAGGGTTGAAAATTTAAGAACAGTTGAGAGTTGAGACTGTAAGCTTTCAGATCATATGAGAAATTAAAGAGATGTATTGGAGGTACAACTTAAGTGAAAGTTCTTCGGCACCGAATATGAGATTAAAAGTGAAGACCACTTTTCTAGTAAGATTTTCGGGGACGAAAATCCCTAAAGGGGGGGAGAGTTGTAATATCCTGATTTTGGGCCTAGTCAGAATAGCAATTTCGTGACCACAAAATTCGAGATAGAAATAATTATTTTATGATTATTTTGAGGTCTGTGATATGATTGCATGATTGTGTGAAAATTTCGTGAAGAAATTTTATGCATAAAGTGCTTAAATTGAAATTAGGGACTAAATCGAATAATTTGTAAAACTTGCATTCTAGAAGTTTCTAGTATGAAATTGTTTTGAAATATTAATTAGGAGGTCTTAAATAGAAATTTTACCAATTTCTAAGTCTATGGACAAAAATTGGACATGGATGGAATTTTTGGAAAGTTTAGTAGTAAAGACATTTTCGTCATTTAGGGGTAAAATGAATTAAAATACAAAATTAAAAGCCAATTTTGCTCATCTTCAACCCCATGGCCGAATATAGCAAGGAGAAACCATGGCTAGGGTTTTTCAAGCTTCCAAGCTCGATTGTAAGTCCGTTGTAGCCTCGTTTTTAATGATTTTTACGTTTTTGGAGTCCCGGTAGCTCGATTAAGCTTATGCTAGCAATAATTCAACCTAGAGTTCATATTTGGAAAAATACCCATAGGTGAAATTTGTGTATTTTGGTGTTTTATGATAGAATATGAGGTTTTAAATTATGTTAGACAACTTGTACTACTCGGTTTTAAGTGAAAACGAGCAAAAGGGCTTAATCGGTAAAAATACCTAATAGTCATAAGTACATGTTAGAGTGAGAATTTGATGTTACCATAGAAGGGAAAAATGATCAGCATGTCATAAAACATAAGAAAATAGGCTGAAGTTTAATTTACGAGCTTTGGGGAAAAAGTGTAAATATGCGAAAGTTTAGGGGCAAAACTGTAATCTTTCCAAAATATGATTTTGGGTCAATTTGTATAATTTGAGTCCTAATTAGACTATATTTTAAATGATAGAGCAAGGAAAACTAAAATTCGGGCTAAAATGGGGAAAATACCAAGTTGTGGACGAAATGGTAAAAGTAGCCATTTTCGCATACGAGGTAAGTTCATGTGTAAATGTAGTAACATAATTGTCATTTTAAGTAATTTAATGTTGTTTATATGATATGATGCTGATTATTATCATGAAATATTATGCTTTGTGGTTATTGTTGAATAATATGTAATTATGTGAATTACTTGATGAGTATGAACTATCACCGAGTATCGGTTCCGATATTCCGTGGAAGACGGCAAAGATGTGAGATCGAGGAAAAAAGCCTGTTTGAACCTGAGGAATAGATTAGGATACAAGTGACATGTCACTAGGATGGTTGAGCATCCGAACTCGTTGAGTTGAGTCCGAGTTCACTTATGGATGCGAATGTCTGAACTCGTTGAGTTGAGTCCGAGTTCGTGAGATGTAACTAGGCATCCGAACTTGTTGAGTTGAGTCCGAGTTCACTTATGGATGCGAACACCCAAACTCGTTGAGTTGAGTCCGAGTTCACTTATGGGCGGGTTACATGGTAGCTTGGCTACATATGTGGCACTTATGTGCAAACTTTCCATGTATCCGAATTATATTCCGATGTGTTCAACGGGTAAAATTCTACTCAAATGGAGGAATACTCGAGATGAAAGGGGCGTATTGGTAAGTGTTGTGAAATGAATACTTTGAACAGGTATGTACTTAACCCTCGGGTTGAAAACTCGATATAACAACAATATGGTAAGATGATAAATGAAAATGTGATATGAATGTCTCGGTGATGATTATGCAAATGATGTTTTATGTTTGCGTATATAGTTGTGTTGCTTGCTATTTGCATGTGAGCTTTCTAAGCATTTATGCTTACTCCCTCCTTTTCATTCCTTGTGATGTTGATAAGCCAGCTCAGAAATCGGGAACGGTCGGAGGCACACTCACACTATCCGTATACCATCTTGGCATAATGGCTTGTATATTTTGAGTATTGCATGTATAGCATTATAATCATTTTGTATATATGGTCTTATGATATGGTTATTGAGTGGTATGGAAATGCTTGGTAATGATTAGCCATTGGAATGGCTAATCATGATCATATTTGGTGTTATGTATGCTAAATTGCTAGCTAATCCATGGAAACCATGAAATAGGTAAAATTTACCATAAAATAGATTCAGACAGCAACAGTGATGTGAGTTTGAAAAATCATTAAAAATAGTAGAGATACAATTAGATGATGAATAAAATATGGAATTTAATAATTATGAGTCTGTTTTCATATGGATGGAAGAAAACAGGTATATGAGTTATATTTTATGAGATGTTTAATTTTTTGTGAAACAGGTCCAGAGCGATTTCTGGATCCCCTGTTCTGACTTTAGAAATTCACCATAAATTTTTCAAAGATAATTATAAGTCAATATTTATATTTGCAGATTCCTTATTGAGTCTAGTTTTATTAGAAACAAACAGCATAGTTATTGAAACTCTGTACAAGGAGATATCTGATTCGTAATATACAGAGGTCAGAGCAGTCGAACCCTGAAATAGGAGAGACTTTAACTAATAAACTGTACTAATTTGCTAGACCAAAAATTCTAGAAACAAATTATTAAATATATATATGATTCTAGTTTTAGGGAAAATTTACGAAATTGGATTTTGAGTTTTGGAACTCGAGATATGAATTTTTAAGCGACTGTGACGCAGATTGCTAGCTTGACTAAAAATTTTAAAAATAAATTGTTTGAGCTGTTTAAGCAATGAATTAAGTCTGTTAACACCTCGTGTTCGACTCCGGCGACGGTCTCAGGTACGGGGCGTTACATCCCTTCTCCTTTAGACAAAGTACTCCTTGACCGAGTCCGAATTCACTGGATCAAATAAATTCTTCCTATCCATTTCTTGTCAAAATCAGTGCACCTCTAAAGAAAGCCCTCTTCGCAACATATGGCCCTTCCCAATTCGGCATCCTTTTGCATGGGAAGGATCTCTTTCAGCACAAGGTTTCCTTTATGAAATTCTTTTGGATGAACCTTCTTTATCATAAGTATGTGTCATCCATTCTTGGTACATTTGCTGAGGATGAATACTTTCAAGTTAAGTTTACTAGAGGTATTCAATTATTGACTCCATTAAAGTTTGGAGGAAAAATCTTGATTCATAAACCCATGAGAAAGGGATTGCCCCAGCAGTAGTCCTGGTTGTTGTTAGTCAAACCCTACAAAAAGATGGTTCAATGATTCTCAGCAGCCAAGAATGAAGTTGCTGACTTTATCCTTCAACCTGGAAAGCTGAGGTACAGGGATTACTCCCGGAACATACATCCCACCATGACTCGATGATGTTTCTGAAGCATCCCTAATCTTCATAAATTTCCACCAACTGTGAAGCTGCCAAATGAGCGTAGCAAATAGGAGCCACAACAAATATGGCTGTGGTGCTCCTTTGATACATATAGGATTGAGAATGAACAAACTATTGTAGATCATTAGCCGAAAACCCAGCCTGGTCTAAGAGAACATGATAGTGGGTCTGCCTCGTGATTCCAATCATTCCAGCATGGGTACCAAGGTAAAAATCATTGTTCTTTGGATGGCATACTTTGTTGTCAATGACAGTACCATGTAGCACATTGTCAGGAGATCCTTGAAGTCTCGATAACTTGATCATATCATTTGTTCATCATTTGACTGAACTGAGACTCGCTATCTCCATGACTTGACCAGGCTTCCTCTTCTCTGAACTTGTATAGAAGTCTAAGAGAGTTTCTCTCATGATCTACTTTGTCAGAAACTGGTTTGAAGAGAGAATCTATCATTTCAAGCTTCAGAGACTGTTCATAGTCTGATGCTCTATAGCGGGAAATCGATAACTATTACGTTGATCTATCCAATGCAGCTATTGACAGCATATCAGACTCCCTAGGAGATCCATGCGCTGCATTCATTCCAAGAATGATAGTTGGGATCCTTGAAGCCGTTTGCCCCAGCATAAACATAGAAAGTAGGTAGTAGCTTTTTATGCCAATTTTTACCAAGTCTCGGTCATCTTCTGTAACTTTTGTTGATTTTTCTTTCTTTCTTTTGGCAACCTTTGTTGTATTGTGGCATGGCGCCTACTCTTTGAATAAACTGCAAACCTTTGACATTGTGCAGTTGGATATGATCTTTTTTCCTTCTTTTTTTTTTGAAACTCGATGACTATTGACTTTGTAATATTGGCATATGAAGCTATCTCCACCCTCTTAACGGAGCAGTCAACAACCACAAAGATGAAATCGTTGTCAGCTTGAAACTTTTGACGGGCTCGGGCCCATAAATATATGCCCCATAAGTCTTGACTCCTTTAAATTTGGCATTCATTGTACAACTGATGCGATCCCTTTCCATGGTGAACCAACAGTGCCCCAAAACCTCATGTTTATCCTGGAAATTGCAAATCCTCCTACATGCGTCTTTGGACCACATTTTTAAATTCCTATAATAGTCTCAACAAGGTCTTGTTTTGTCTCCTCAGCTAATTCCAATTTCGCAATCTTTCCTTCCTCTAAGGCTATATTTCCTACAACCACTTCATGGGGTAAAAACCATTTTCAACAAATTCAGAAACAAGTCACAATTTCTGTTACCTTCAAAGTACTGAGATTCCTCTAAACACATATCGCACTCAAAAGGAACTCTGAATCTGTAGTATCGTTACCCGTGTCATTGATATCTAGGGATCTATAATAGGCACACAAAAGAATATACAAGGAATAAATGCATTCAAGAATGACTATTTACATGAAATGAAAATTTAGAAAGAATGTCCAACGTCAAAAGAATCAGAATGAAAGAATATTTACTCGGATAAATAATAAAAGTATGTTTTATTGAATATAAAAATGTCTGAACATAAGCCCACTTCTTAAAAGAAATCTCATTACTCCTAGGCTTTAGAGCAATAAGAGTGTTCTGAATATTACTCCGTAAAATTCCTAAAGATTACAGGAAGTTCTTCTACAGTCAAATTGTTTAAAGAACTTCCCAGTTCGTAAGGGCGAATGCCCTTAAGGTTTCTTTGTTCAGTTCCTTCCTTATGTATGACATTGATGGGATGATTTTCATTTCCAAACACCCCCTTCTCCGGGTAAGCTATCCCTCCTGACACAAAATTCGGGGATATGTAAGGGAACGTCGTTAATTCCCATTCAACTTTTTTTTCACTCAGCCGTGATCCTCTTCTCTCTCTCTCTTTTTCTTTCTCTTTTTAATAACTTTAACTAATTAGGGTCTTTTATAATTTTGAATGCAAATAATGCAAGGAAATGATGTAAAATGCAAATGAATGCAAAAGGTATCGATCTCGATTCAATCTCATTTAGAAAACTTTATTTAGAAAAATAATATCTTTACATATAAATGGATTACAAATGCACTTTCACCCTAATGCCTAAAGTTTTAATAACAAAACAAACTCCTGGCCACGATCAGATTGTAGCTCATATTGGTGCTCAATATGTCAGCCTGTGCAGCCAATGTCTGTAAATAATCATCTGCCTCTTGAGTTTGAGCTACGACCTCACCTGTGGGGTAATCCGTGCAGCTAAGGGCACCTCCTCCAATACCTATGAAGTTGTTCTGATTATTTTGAGATAGATTAGTGAACAGGTAGGTATCCCGTTCTGTAGTGTGCTACCTTAAAATAATATCCTATATCCTCAATGTTTCTTGAGAGCTTTCAAATTTCTACCCACGCAGAGCATCCTGCCTCGGTACCTTTGCATCATAGCTAATCTCTAAAGGTCTTTGTATGATACGGTCTTATTTAATCACTTTCTTTCACGCTTACTTGAGCTATCCAGGCCATCGGGGCTTGCATTTTCATTGTTTCTGATAAGTACAACAGTAAACTCAAGCTTGTTGTTTGGTAGCGGTCCTATAGTAAACGAGCTTTTTACCATCATAGGCAAAATTCTTTCCATCCAACTCATTTTTGTAGGTCTCATGCACTCTATCAATCACTTTCCTTCCATTACCCTTACCATCAACATAGCAACCGTCTTTATATGAAAGAGAAATGCTATAATGGTAGAAGTGTCCATCAATACTTCCACACTCACTTTGAATTGCTCATCTATCCTCCTATCAAGCAAATACTGCAAGTCCCCTTAGTTATTGTAGAACAACTGCTTGGCTTCAGTACTCCATTGATCCCATATTTCCTTTAACTCCTGGAGATTATTTTGCGCCACGCTGATACGAGTGTAACCCCATAATTCTGATGTGTATCCTTCAGCGTTTTCTTTGACCATTTATGGACGTTAACGTTGCCCTCCATTCTATCAAGAAGTCCGTTCTCCATAATAAAACTTTCTAACTTAGAAACTGACCGTGAATCGATACCCTTTAAATGCAAAATGACATGCACCAAAGAAACAAAACAATCAGTATCATATGATATTAATAAACACAAAGATAACCTAAGTATAATTCTATCTATATTGAGCTCTTACGATTTTTCTATATGTGGTTTGTTTCTAAAGTTTGAGGTACCCGAACCAGCAGATTCCTCGATCCTCACCCATTATAGGCTCATTTGAATCGAGTTCAATTCAGGGGAATACATTTCCCTATGGCTACACGGAGATGAAAATCTCACGAAACCATAGGTATGGATGTATCCCAAAAGTGATCCACTATCCTGTACGGAGGCGAAAACCTCACGAAGGCGTAGCTTCTCACTCCCACTTAAGGGTGTGACCACAACGGTCATGCAAATGCAATGCTTATCAGAATATAGCAACATATGCAATAATACAAACACATGTAATGCAAAGAGGATTAAATTTTAAAATTTTTAATTTCCGACATTAAGACAAGAGATAATCAATTACACGGCTTGACTCTCTTATTAGTCCCCAGTGGAGTCGCCAAGCTGTCGAGACCATTTTTTTAAATCGAGTTTTGGAAAATGGGAATCGACTTTAATAAAAACGAAAATGGGAGTCGCCACCAATCTTTTTAGGTGTGATTGGAACAGCTTATAAAATGTTTTGTTTTAAACCATTAATTTTGGTCTAGAAAGTCGAGAAAACGAATTCAGGAGTCGGTTACGTACAAGGAAGGGTTAGCACCCTCGTAACGCCCAAAATTTGGTACCTAATTGATTATCAAGTGTCTTTAATGTCGGAAATTTGAAAGTTTTAAGATGCAAACCTCTTTTAATTAGAATGTCTCAATTTTGAAAATTAAGGCTCACTTATTTCAAACGAGTCAAAACATCACATCCAGTAAGTTAGGACGCAACATTTTAAAACCTTCGAAACTAAGCTCGTCTTTCGAAAATTTCTATCTCGAAACAACAAAACGCCATATCCAGTAAGTTAGGACACTATGTTTTGAAATCTCGAAATAATTGTTTAAGTTTTGAAAAATCAAAATCACTTAGAAGGGTGCTTGACTATTCGAATTCAACGAGAAAAGTCGCAACCCAGTAAGTTAGGGCACTACCTTTCTCGAAGTTTCCAAACATCAAGCATTGCCTTTTAATTTTGTTTTTAAAAAAACCTTGGAATATTATTTTTAAATGACGATTTTGGATGACATATTAATGCATCATGAAGCATAGATGTACAAAATATTCTAACATTTCCATACAAACATAAATAATATCATTATGACAAAACTAAATAACATGAACATACGTTTAATGAAAAAATCATACTAGGGTAAATATAAGATAATAAACAAATAAAAACATGAGTAAACTAAAAGAAAAACATAATACATGCAAAAATTATACAACAATATATATCATAAAATAGCACATAAAAGAAATAATTAAACATAGCATAAAAAATGAAACTATGCACAAATAAGATAAATGACATACACAAAAAAAAAATAGAACATTTACAAATTATAAAAATATAATGCAATAGTTCAAAATACATGAAATGATAATATAATATATATATGCATAGAAAATATATATTTGAAAATAAACTATATAAAAAGGTTAAATATTATAATATATAAAATACATAATCAAATGTATAAAAGATAGGAATAAATATACATATTTGAAAAATGAAGAAATTAAAATAAAAAAAGGTTGAAAAACTAAGATAGACGAAGAATAAAATAAGAACAAACCACAAAGAGTAAGAACGCAAGAGGGAGAGAAATTTTAGTGAATGCTTTCAAGAATTCTTATTGCTTCCCAAAACTTAAGTGATTTACAATGAAGGGAGAGGCCTCTATTTATAGTTGAGCCTCCCCAAATCCAACGATACAGATCAATTACATCAACGGTTAAGATTAAAGGATATCTACAAATTAAATCTCCAAGATTACCAGATCATATCTTCAAGATTGCATATCATATCTAAGATTGCATATCATATCTAAGATTGTATCATATCTAAGATTGCATATCCTTAAAGATTATATTTCCATATGAGTCAAGCTCATAGATGGACCTTCAATCTTTTCAAGTAATGGGCCATTTCGATTGGGCCAAATTATATGTTTGTAATTTTGTACTGGACTTGGACTTTGTTTTTTTTTTTTAATTATTTCTGGGCCCGGGAAAAATTGAGTGTCTACATTATGCTTTGTGGTTATTATTGAGTAATATGCAAATTATGTGTGCTACTTGTTAAATATGAATTGCTACCGAGTATCGGTTTCGACATTCTGTGGAAGAGGGTAAAAATTTGTAATCAAGGAAAAACCCGTTTGAACCTTGGGAATAGATTAGGATACAAGTGACATGTCACTAGGATATTTGAGTTTCGAACTCGTTGAGTTGAGTCTGAGTTCGTGAGACGTAACTAGGCATCCGAGCTCGTTGAGTTGAGTCCGAGTTCACTTATGGATGCAAACGCCCGAGCTCGTTGAGTTGAGTCCGAGTTCACTTATGGGCGGGTTACATGGTAGCTTGGCTACATAATTTCTGCAAGCTATTGAGTTTGTCTAGCTGCAGGTATGGCACTTACGTACATAAAATCCGTGTATCTGAATTATATTTCGATTGTGTTCAACAAGTAAAGTTCTAGTGAAATGGAAGAATTCTCGAGATGAAAGTGACTAGTTGGTAAGTGTTGTGGAACGGATACTTTGTACAGGTATGTACTTAACCCTCGGGTTGAGACTTCAATATAACAATAATATGGTAAGATCATGAATGAGAAATATGATATGAATGCTTTGGTGATATCATGCAAATGTGGACTTCGTATTATTGCATGGTTATGTTACTTGCTATTTACATGTGAACTTACTAAGCATTTATGCTTACTCCCTCCCTTCCATTCCTTGTAGTTTTGACAAGCCGGCTTGGAGATCAAGACGGTCGGAGACACGTTCACACTATCAATAGACCATCTCGGTATAGTGGCTTGCATATTTTGGGAATATGGCATGTATAGCATTATAATCCTTTTGTGTATATAATCTTATGATATGGTGAATGAGTGATGTGGAAATGCTTGTTGATGATTAGCTATTGGAATGGCTAATCAAAATTTATATTTAGTGTTATGTATGCTGAATGTATTACCTACTCCATGGAAAACCATAAAATGGTGAAATTGGCTATAAAAAAGTATCATACAGCAGTAGTGACGTGAATTTGAAAAATCACTGAAAATAGTAGAAATAGAATTAGATGATGAATAAAATATGTAATTGAATCTTAATGAATCTATTTTCATGTGAAAGAAACAAAATAGGTAAAAAAAGTTTTATTTTATGGGATATTTACGTTTTGGTGAAACAGGGTCAGAGTGATTTCTAGATCCCATATTCTGACTTTATAAATTCACCATAAATTGTGTAAAAATAATTAGGACTCAAATTTTATATTTATGGATTTCCTATTGAGTCTATTTTTAATAAAAACAAACTTCATAATTATTAGATCTCTGTACAGGAAGAAATTTGATTCGTAGTGCACAGGGGTCAGAGTAGCCAAACCCTGAAATAGGGGAGACTTTAACTAATAAACTGTACTAATTGGCCTGACCAAAAATTCTAGAAAAAATTTAGTTAGTAGATATCTGAGTCTAGTTTCAGGAAAAAATTACGGAATTGGATTTCTAGGTTTTTAACTCGAGATATGATTTTTTTAGAGACTGTGACGCAGTTAAAAAGCTTGTCTGGAAATTCTAAAATAAATTGTTTGAGCTGTTTAATTAATGAATTAAGTCCGTTAACACCTCGTGCTCGACTCTGGCAATGGTCTCAGGTACGGGGGAATTACACACAGGATCAACTGAAGTACAAAATCGATACTTAATAGACAAAACTTTCATTGGCGTCGTTCCGAAGATTTTGCGCCTAATTCTTTTACGAAGTTCTGTCAAATCTATGTTCTGGTTAAAAACCAGTCTCGCTGTGTTCTCCGATAAAAAAACAACACCGTTCTCGGTGTTACAGACCTCACCATTATAGTAAATAACAGCACTAATACGTTCACTCATCTTCAATTTCTTTTCTTCTTAGCCTCTCTAATTTTTTTTTGTAAGTTATACAACCTGAAAATAAAATTTGGCTCATTTATAGCCTCATTTTTCTACGAACTACTGTAGCAAAAAAGTGTCCACGTGGGAGCTTTTTCTAGAAATTTTGCTAACATTGCATCCTGCTTGAAGCGTTTTTGGCACTATTTGTTCAGAAACGTCTACTCAGAATTATTTTTCTATGAACTACTGTAGCAAAAGAGCGTCCACGTGGGAGCTTTTTCCAGAAATTTTGCTGACAGTGCATCCTGCTTGAAGCGTCTTCGGCACTATTTGTTTAGAAACGTCTACTCAGAATTATTTTTCTACGAATTACTGTAGGAAAAGAGCATCCACGTGGAAGCATTTTCCAGAAATTTTGCTGACAGTGCATCCTACTTGAAGCGTTTTCCAACATTATTTTTCCAGAAACGTCTGCTCAAAATTATTCTTGCAGAAACCCTAAACCTTAAAACCTATGACAAAAAATTTATATTGCTTATATGTTTTCTCTAATACCCTAAACACAAATTTGTTTTAAAAAACTAAACCCTAATCCATAATTTAATGCATTAACCCTAATACACTCTAATTTAGTAGTTAGTATTTAGTATTTAAAATTAATAGTTAATTTAATGAATTAACCCTAAAGTCTAAATCCTAATTCAATTAATTTTTTCTCGAAACCCTAAACTTAGCATAGCGCCAGTATGTATATATGTTGCAATCATATTATCTTTGAGAATTTTTTTTCTTGTATGTATCAATTAACCCTAAATTTAATCAATTAACCCTAAACCCTAAATTAATCCATAATTTAATCAATTAATGCTAATAACCTAAACTCTAATTTAATATTTAGTATTTAAAATTAATAGTTAATTTATACCCCAATTCAATTAATTTTTTCATAAAACCTTTAAACCCTAAAACTCAAAAAAAACCTAAACCCTGACAAAATCCTAACCCTAACCCTAAACCATGAAAACCCTAACCCTAAATCAATTAAATGATAAAACCTGACCCTAAAAAAAGGGCAATGACACGTACTCTGAAATCGTGCTTACGTGGACGCGTTTTCGTGAAAAACGATCTAATCCGATAAATAACGCAATAAACGATCAATTTCCGTAATTATATTATTTAAAGGGCATTTTGGGTAAAACGCCATTTTTTTATTTCCAGGGAATAAATTATATTTGACATAATTTAAAATATATAGTTTTTAGGGATGATTAATAACATATCATGTGACATCATTAATTTTTAAAAATGTAAAAAATTTATTATACATTCATTTATATTTAATATATTCTCTAATTTAATTTAAATTTAATTAAATTACTTAACACATTAAAATTTTTAATAAATAAATAAACATATTTTTTTCTTTTATAATTTTTAAATATTTTTAGTTTTCCTTTTTAAATTTAATCTTCTTTTATTTCTTTGCTTTCAAATCTTGTTTTGTTTTATGCAGGCATTTTTTTTAATTCTTTTAATTTCTAAGCAGTTGGTTTTTTTTTAATTTTAAAAAAAAATTGATAAAACCACAAATGGTGGTTATAATTTTTTTTAAAATTTGATTTTTTTTTCAATAGTGGTTTTTTAAAATTTTTAATGGTTGATTTTAGGTTTTTTTTCAATTTGTGCTTATATTTTTATTTTTTAAAATTTTTAATTATTGATTTAAGATTTTTAAATTTTATTATGTTTTTTTCATGCATATAATTTCAACATTTTTCCCCAAAAAATTTAATTATTTTAATTAAAATTAAATTAAACTAGAGATGATAACATATGTTATCGAGTGCAAATAATATTTACAAGCCTTTAAAAATTAATAATATGATATTGTTTTATTTTTTAAATTATATATTTTAGGATTAATATAAGTTATTTCACTTCTATAATTCTAATTATGCAAGGTTACGTACATATGCACCAGGGGCAAAGCCAGAACAAATTTTTAAGGGGGGTCGAATGAAAATTTAATTTTTTATAGTTTATATCTTTATAATTTTTAAAGGATTAAATTAATTTTCTATAATTTTAGGGGGGCAAAGTACAATTTTACTTTTACTAATTTAAAATTTTTAAAAAAATTCAATGGCCTAAATAGAAATTTTCCATTTTAGGGGGGCCAAGGCCACTACCAGTCCTCCTTGTATCCATCTCTGATATGCACACCATTTGGACCTTTCCAATCTCTGCCTCGTCTTCCTCAAAGCCATACATTTCATAAAAATCTAATTATGTATTTTTTTTCCTTATTTTAAAATAAAATGTATTTTTTCCTTTTTTCTTCAAGCCATTTGCTCTCTCTTTTTTATTTTGTTTAGCAATGTTGCTAGTCTTTAGGTTGACTATCCCTCATCTTTCTCTTCCTCCCACTAATTTTCTCTTTTTTTTTTACTCATTCACTCTATGTGCCCTCTCTTTTCAGATTACAAATTATTTTGTGGGTATCTTCGATGTCTTTATAAATTGTGATGGACAAATGACAGTGTCTATTGTTGCTAAAACTCCACTAGCCATCAACATTTTCTCTTAAAAAGTAGATGACTCTTTTTCAGCTTCTTAATATGTTTTTATTTTGATAGTGTTTCAAAATAATAAATAATTTCACGAGTCATTTTGGATTCGTGCTGTCTTAAGTTTTATATGTTTTTTTTATTTGTTTTCTATTGTTTAATAAGCCTTCACTTTTAAAAGTTTTTGACTACTCTTGTAGCATGTTTTTTAGTCTTACTTATGCATATAATCTTGCTTTTGTAAGTTATTTTAAGGAAGTTTTATCATTGTCCTCTCCAATTTGGTGGATGCTCAGTTCTTTTGTTGATTTTTGCATGTAACTTTGGACCATCCGGGATTGATTTCCTTATCGTATTAATTGTTTGCAATCACTCCAAATATGTCGTGCTTGAATTCTGATAGAACCAATTATCAATGTGTCATAATGTTCTATTAATGTTAATGTTGAAGCCTTTATTATGTTGATGGAACTTGTCCTTCACAGGTTATGATGGGTGTTTGTTATTTTTTCTCTCGAATTATATGATCACATTCATAGAATAAATTATGAATCTCTTTTTAAAAAAAATGTAATTATATATCTTTTTATTTTAGATTTTAAAATAATTGTTTGTTAGAGTATAGAGATTGTTAGCTTGTTATCATTCTATTACTTAGTCTGGTATATAGTTGGTTAGCAACAGTTACTCAAATACAAGTATATAACACTAGCATTGTATTGATTTAAGTAGATAAAGTATACTAAGTAATTTTCTTAGTAAATTCATTTCTCTCAATTTGTTCTCTGTTCTTATACAATAGAATAGTATCTAACATGGTATCAGTCTCCTAGTTCCTGGTGCCTGCTTCCACTACCGATCCATGGCTAATTCAACAGATTCTACTTCAGTTGGTCATACTAGTCCTTCTTTTTCCAACTCACGTTCTATTCAATCATTCCCTCGTCATGACATTGTGAAATTAGATTAAGGAAATTTTGTGCAATGGAAACAACATGTTCGATTAATCATAGAAAGATATGAGTTGCAAGGGTTTTTAAAGGGCACATTACCTACTCCGTCTAGATTTGTGGCGTCTCCAGATGGTGTTTGTAACACCCCTAACCCATGTCTGTCACCGGAACAGGTTACGAGGCATTACCGGACTTATCACATCATAACATATACTTATCTCATACATTTAAACTTTCAAAGGCATACATAATTCATGTACAATCATATTGTCCCTTATAAGACACTATGAGATTTAAAACATGCTTGGAAGAGTTCGGGGCTAAACCGTTAACATTTGAAAACTTTGGGAAACTTAAAAAATTTTCCTGAATGTAGAGCTCACACGCCCATGTGCCCAAGCTGCGTGCCTCACACGTCCACCGGACACGCCCGTGTCATAGACCATGTGGAAACAAAGCATACATACTGACTTGTGTCACACAGCCGATCACACGCTCGTGTGTCAGCCCGTGTGCCACAAACACGCCCGTGTGTCTAAGCCGTGTAACTCACTAACTTATTTTAGCTAAGCTTCAGCAGACACACGGTTGACGCCCGTGTGCTCAACCGTATGGATGAGAAATAGGCTTGTTTTAAGCCACTTTTCCTCACCCAAACATCAATCACCTAAGCTTACATATATCACCATACTTTCATTCAATTTGGCAATCAAAACAACCATTTAAATTACACATTATAAGTTATTACAAAACCAAACATTTATATACTCAAATCAATTCCAATTGTGCATTCAAAACCTACCAAACTAATACAATTCATTAGCCAATATACACATATAACCTATTCAACAATTCAACCTTAAACATCCAAGTACCAACTATTATTCAAACAGTTTCGATTCATATTTCTATCACATATCCATACCATTTGCATATCCTCATTCCATCAACTACTTACCAAAACATGCCATATCTAGTATGCATAAACATAACCCAATATTTAACCAAGTTAAGCCAAATCACATGGCTTAAACGCATCACTACATATAGGCTTCAATAGCTAAAATGGCTTATACCTCTCATATAATCAACTAGCCTATACATGCCATATTACCAATTTCAAAGAGTTCAAAATAACCAAATCAATTCCTGGATAGTGTGATGAAATCTTCGATGACTTCCAACCCGAGTGAGCTTTCAAATCATTGTAAAAGACAGAAAATAAAAAGGGTAAGCTAATAAGCTTAGTAAGCTCGTATGACTAATATGTAATATATACAACAAGTTAACAATTAATTCACAATTAGATAAGCATGAATACATATAAATCAGCTCCATCAAAATTAACACGTATTACAATAGGAACTTGGTAATTCCTGTATGTGTTCATCGGTTTTCATTTATGTAACATATGAAATTATTAAATATTATATACTTGTCAAGCGTGTCACATATACATGAATTGATTCATATAATCATTTCAATTCTCGTACCTTTATCATGTACGTTGAACCATGGAAATAACGTTGAATATTTTGTATCTTGCTCACTAATGGGCATATATGTGGTTAAACCACCTATATCTCGATTCACATATAACATTTTTTTGTACATCATTATAACCTATATTACCATTTCAATATAATCCAACCAAATTTGCCCAATGCATAAGCATATAAAATCATCAAGTCACCATAGGTGAAAATAATAAATATTCAATCTCAAGTACATATAACTTCGTTCCATATTTAATTCATCAAATAATATCAATACCATGTAATTCACATAACATTATGGCAATTCATTTCTATTCATATAAACTATAATTCATCCGTATCAATAGTAGTTCATTCATTTCAACAGTAATTCATCCATTTCAACATAGCTCATTCATATGATCGGTAAGAATAATTATTCCAATTAAACTACGTAGAATATGGATAGATACTCAGGTGATACACACTAAGTGTATTTATCGGTAATCCCTCAATTCATCATCATACATGCTCTTTCGAGTCATGGTTGGTAGGCTCCTCCTGAGCTGATAAATAGTAAGCTCTATTGAGCTGAAATAGTAAGCTCTATCGAGCTGAGTGGTAAGCTCATATGAGTTGAATCGGTAAGCTCCAATGAGCTGAAAACAGTAGGCTCTTACAAGCTGATATATCGATAAGCTCATATGAGCTATGATGAGTCCGCAAAAAATGCAGGAGCTTGACCAAATCGGTAACCCTAGTGACAGTCTCTCGTATCTAACAAATTCTTACTGTAACAGCTCGATTTTGGGCCTAGTCAGAATAATGGTCTTGGGACCACAAATGTGGAGTCAAATAAATTATTCCATTATTATTTTGATCTTATAGCATGATTATATGAATCCATGGAAAATTTGGTGAAGTAATTTTAACGTTTGCGAGTCCAATTGAGAAAAAAGACTAAATCACATAAAATGCAAAAGTCCTAAATTGATAGCTAAAAGTGTAAAATAGCTAGAGAATAGAAATTGGAGGTCTTTAAAGGGCAATTAGACCCTATTGGGATAGCTTGGCCGGCCATGGGAGGTAAAAATGTTGAAAAGTCAACACTAGGTAAGTTGATGTCATAATGCATGATATAATAATGCCCTAAGCCTAGCTATCATCTTTTTCTTTCATTCTTTCTTCTTTACCACCAATTTTTTCAGCCATTGTTAGGGGTTTTGAGCTTCAAAAATTTTAGCAACTCATTCCTATTGCAAGTAAGTGATTTTTATGGCTTTTCTTGAATATTTTTGTACTTTTGAGACCTTTGAAGAATAAGCTTTCAAATGAGGGTACTATTTTGCAAAATGATAAGAGTTTAGAGTTTTTCCATGAAAGGATTTGTAATGTTTGCTGAGTTTTTGTGGAAGAAAATGGGTCTTGGATGTCTTATAACCAACTTTTGTGAAAGGTGTTAGCATGAAAACACCTAAAATGACTATTTTGCATAAGTTGTAAAATAGATGATAAGTGTGTGAAATAGTGGGAAATTGGAGTTTCTATAAGAGTTGAAAGGGTTCAGCTAGGCTTAATATGTGAAGAAATTCGATAAAAATCAATTTTCGGACTTAAGGGTAAAATGGTCGCAAAAGTCTAGGGGCAAATTGGTCATTTTGCCCAATTATGTATTGTAGAGTGCCTAGATTGATAAAGTGACTAAATAAGTGCATTTTTATTATAGATTAAGAAATACCGAATCCGAACTTAGACCGAGGGAAAGCAAAATAAATAGACTAAACCGACTAGTCGCAACATTTTGTAATCCAAGTTAAGTTGTATGTAAATAATACAACTACATTGATAATGTATGTGCTTGAATTGTATTGAAATCATTATAGCATGAATTGCTTGATTGTGGGAATGAGATAATGTGATGAGTATAGAGATAGTAGAATTCCCGAATGAACTTTAAGAAATAAATCGGATATTCATGCCATGACGTTTGGGTCACTTGTGTGATCTAGTGTAAGGCATGTCTAGGACATGCATCGACATGGCATCGGCATTGAGACGAGTGCTAGTATAAGACATGTCTGGGCATGCTTCAGCCTCGAGACATAAGCCAATGTAAGACATGTCTGGGACATGCATCGGCTACGAGATGTGTCAGTGTATGACCATGTCTAGGACATGGCATCGGCACAGATATGCTAAAACTTGTGTAAGACCATGTCTAGGACATGGCGTCGGCACTTGACCGCATGTTAAGGCTAAATGAATATCGGATAATGTTTTAAATGGTTCAACAGTGAAAGTATGATTTCAAGTTAACAAGGAAAGTATAGCCGTGTTGTGAGTGGTACAGGTACCTATATGGTATGTATGAAATGTGAGCTCGATATATACTTTATGAGGTGTATTGAATACTGATGAGTAAGTTGTACTTATGCCACTTGTGTATTATGATATTGTTGAGGAATGGTAAAGTTATGTTGTATATTTATTTATGTGCAACTTACTAAGCTTTATGCTTACTCCCTCTCATTTTTCATTTTCTTATAGTCCTGCCTATCTAGCTCAAGGATCAACAGAAGTCAGAGATATCAATCACACTGTAACACCCCGAACCCGAGACCGTCGCCGGAGTCGAACACGAGGTGTTAACAGACTTCAAACCACTTATTAAAAATTTCCCAGAGAAGCTATCAATCTGCATACTAGTCACTTTGAAAATCATATCTTGAGTTTTGAAACTCAAAATCCAGTTACGTAAATTTTCCCCGGAACTAGACTCATATATCTATATGGTAGAATTTTTGTAGAATTTTTGGTTGGGCCAATTGGTACAGTTTATTAGTTAAAGTCGTCCCTGTTCCTGGGTTCGACTACTCTGACCTTTGTGCATTACGACTTAGATATCTCCCTTTACAGAGCTTCAATACTTATGCTGTTTGTTTCTAATGAGACTAGACTCAAAAGGGAATCTATACATATAATGAATTACTTCTAATTATCTCTGATTACTTTATGGTGAATTTATAAAGTCGGAACAGGGGATCCAGAAATCGCTCTGGCCCTGTTTCACAAGAGTTTAATTATCTCCTAACATACAGCTCATATGGTCATTTAGTTTCTTCCATATGAAAATAGACTCATCGAGATTCGATTACATAATTTATTCATTATTTAATTCCATTCCTACTATTTTTAGTGATTTTTCAATCTCACATCACTGCTGCTGCCAGTATCTGTTACTAAAGCAACTATGCCTATTTCGTGATTTCTCCTTGATCTAACTAATAATTCATCATACATATCACAAATTATGATCATGACTAGCCATGCCAAAGGCTAATCATTGTCAAACATCTCCCTACTACACTATTGCCATATCATGAATTTTAGCACCAAAAATAATCAACCATGACATATGGCATAAAAATCGAATAGGCCTCAACTATTATTCAACCAAAACCGAATTGGCCCAATATCAGTCATGACCACATTATAAAACCCATTTACTAAGATATATAACTAAATATCATAGGACCCAAAGTCCAAATTAACATTTATGCCATTTTCGCATGGCTGAATGTTTACATACCAAAGTTCAAACACAACATAATAGCCTATACATGCCGAAATGTTCTCCTAGACCGACTAAGAAGAAAGTACCAAAACTTGCTAGCTGGTGTGATGACTTCGATGACGGTCCCAAGCACGCAAAAAGACGAGTCCAAGAAACCTAAAGTAGGTGACAAGCAAACACCAAGTGAGTATATAACTCAGTAAGTCATAAGCATTACATAATCATCCATTAATAAATTATCACATGAGAAAACAAGTGAAAAGGGGTTAATTCTCTCCACCCATACCAACTATGCCATGGTTCCTTAGACCTTTCGGCTCAATATCATACAAAGTACTACATCAATTTTTCATATGCTACTCAACATGGTATTTGAGGCATTTTCCATGGATGCATTCATGCTCGTTACATTCATGCAACTAAATAACATTCCCTCTATTCCACGATGAATCTCATGTACGTCACTTCAAGTATAATTATCACATAGGTTCAAAACTTATCAAGCAAGAATTCCAAATATAAACATAACGTCTATTAGCCACGAACTCAAGACACTTACTCGTCCGCTGTCCGTGACCAACTCAATAAGGTCGCGTAGTGTCAATAGTGCTTCAAAAACATATAGTAAGTCCGCACACTTAGTGTTATATAATCAAACTCGCACACTTAGTGCTTACATAATCAAACTCGCACACTTAGTGCTATATAATCAAACTTGCACACTTAGTGCTATGCAATTTAAACCCGCACACTTAGTGCCGAAATCAACATCTCAATACACCTCACCTCTTTTCTTTTTCATTTAATACTTTCATCACCCCATGCATACGTGTATATATATATTTATCATTTCATTCGACATAATTACATAGACATTATGACTATTTAAATCAATACCAAATATATGCTTAATGACTTACCTTGTGTTGGGTAAAATAACTCCAAGTCAACTACTCGATGATCTTCGATTTCCCCTTGTTGGACGCCTCTCCTTTAGGATCTTGAGCTTAAAAAAATAAATTAACTCATTCAACCGCTTTGCTACATATATTGGTATTCACATTTTAATGATTTTATGACATACGGAATGGCATGGTAAAATTTTTATCTTGCTACCTTGTGTTCTTAGCTATTCGGCTAATAACCTTATGCAATTACCATACTTTCAATAATCTAATCACACATGCATATGCATACTTGGACATTCGGCAATCACCTTGCTAATTTTATACTCAACATCACATAAGCTCCCAAGTGATGGCCGAATATGTATATCTATACTATCACCTATAATTCATCAAATCACACCATTTCATCTCATGAACACTTGACCCATTTCTCACAAAAAATGAAACAACAACTAAAATGAACATCCCATTTTTATCCCATATAGCCGATTGCTTCATTTTTTACCCAACTAACAATTCAACAATTTCAACCTCATTACAACCTCTACCTATTCAATATAACATGAACACAATCCTCCACCCCTAAAGTAGATTCGGCAATCACTCAACCCATTTTAACCTCAACTTTCAAGTTAAAAGAAATTAACCACTCACCATCTCCTACATTACTATCCATTTTAATGACATTAACACATCTACTAAGAGTTTCAAACTTCTTGGCCAAATTTCAACCCCAAAATCCTAAGTCTAATCTATAGGATGAGTAGAATTGGAACTAACCATCTCAAACATGCATAGATTTTCAAGAATCATTCAATACATACCTCATTCTAGCCATCTTCCAAGCCAAAATCAAATAACCAAGTCTCCCTTCCTTCTCCTCACTCACGGCAATTGCCAAGAAAAAAAAGATGAACACTCCCTCTTCCCTCCTTATTTTATTCACCTTTTTCCTTTTTTAATTCCTTTTTATTTTAATTGTTAACTAAACAAAACATATTAAATTAGAATAAGTGGAGCTCCATCACCCCTTGGCCGGCCACTCTACTTCTTTTGGGTAAATTGACATGCAAAACCACCCTTTTTGGTACATGCACTAATAGACCATTTTATATTAGCCTATCATATTTCACCATGTCTCATATTGATCCCTATTCAATAATTTCTCATGCAATTGGCAAAATTAGGGAATGAAACCTCCACATATGCATGTACACATATAATAAGCATAGAATATAGCAATTAATTATTTTTATGACTCGGTTTTGTGGTCCCGAAACCACTTTCCGATTGGGGTCACACTAGGGCTGTCACACACACTATCAATCAGAGCTTTCGGTATAATTTGATTTATATTTTGGAATATGGCATGTCTAGGAAACTAGACTTGTGTTTTGTGTCATTGAGAGCTGGACAAATGTGTTGGTTTGGATTGGAAACTCTTCATTTTGTATTAAGCATTTAATGATGGTTAATATTCATTTTGATTTATATGCAAAGATGTTATTTTCATGGATGAGTAAAATGCACTAATGGAATGTTGTATGTTGTGGTTGACTTGGTTGCATGAGATAGCCTTGTATTGGTTTTGGCTGCTTATGTGTAGGTTGTGTATAAAAGGGTGATAAAGAGGCTTGGTAAATAGCCTTATATTGTTCATACGGGTAGACACACAGGCGTGTGTCTAGGCCGTGTGTGACACACGGTCTGCCCTATGGGCATGTGGTCTGGTCGTATGTCCCCTGCACATAAAAATTTCAAGTCAGTATGCATGATAGTAAACACACGGGCAGAGACAAGGCCATGTGTCTTAGCCGTGTGATGGACACGGCCTACCACACGGGCGTGTGCATTGACCGTGTGACATTTTGGGAATGCTGACATTTTGGAAAAATATATTAACCTCCAAATTATTCAATTTAACATATAACACACATTTTGGCAAAATTATGTTTTTGCCTCTTATGTTTTATATTTTTACAATTTAGTCCCTAATCTCGTAAAATGAAATTCTTTCAATTTTGGCCAAACCCAAGCCTAGCTGAATTCAATACAACTTTATAGTAGCCCATATTTACGTTTATTCACACATCTAACCATGGATTTTACACTTTTTCTGAATTTAGTCATTAATTGACATTTTTGTCAAAAATCACTTTATAAAACTTGTTAATCTAGCTTCAAACATTAATAATCTATCATAAAACATCTAAAAAACCAAGCATTCAACAATGGCATCATTCAACATCTATAGCAGTTTTGAAAACAAAGGTACGGGTTAGCTAGATTAAGCTACAACGAGCTCAAAAACGTAGAAATCATTAAAAACCAAGCAAAAACCACTCACGAATTAATCTTCAAAGCTTGGCCAAAAGTAGCTTCATCCATGGCTATTTAATTCATGCATTTTTTATGGAGAAATAGATGGAAGACGATGATATTTGGTTTTGTTTTATTTTATTATTAACATTTTAACCATTTTACCATTTTAACCTTTAATAATATCATAAATTTCAACAATACCAAGCCATGGAATTCCATTATCAGCATTTATGGGATAATTACCACTTAAGGACTCCCGATATTTAATTTCATAGCCATTTAATACCTTTAACTTATAGAATTCAACTTTTACGCTTTAACAATTTAGTCCTTTTTACCGAATTAACTACTCAAACGGTAAAATTTCTTTACAAAATTTCCACATGAACATTCTATCATATTGTAAACCTTAATAAAATAATAACATAGATATTTTTACTTTAGATTTTAGTCCCGAAATCACTTTTCGATTAACCATAAAAATCGACTGTTACAGTGTTTTGACTCCGAATCCTGATGCATCCTTGTTTACTCAACAAGATAAGTTACTCGCCTCTTGGTTACTCTCTATGATTAGTCCATTTTTGTTATCTTGTTTTACAGCTTATAAAACAACATGCGAAGTCTGGAGCACTGCGAATCGTCTTTTTGCCACTTCCACTGGTGCTAAGATATCACGTATTAAACATGAGCTGCACTCCATTAAGAAAGGTGAGTTAACTGTTAGAGAGTATATCGCCAAAATCTAGAATATCTGTGTGTTACTTGAGGCTTCTGGATTTATTGTTTTGGAAACCGAAAAGGTAGAGGTTATCCTTGCTGGTCTCTTGTCGGACTTTGATGCGGTATTAACTTTAGCGTCATTCTCGTCAGAGACTCTTCCTTTCCAGAAAATAGTAGATGTTCTAATAGAGTTCGAGAGTCGTCAGACACAAGCAGTGCGTGATGTGCCGATGCATGCGCATATGGTTGAAGCTCCCCAGATTACAATGGTGGATGAGTCAAATCTGTGTGATGTGCATGGTGGTCGTTCCACATCTGGCTCATGTGGGCGTAGTTTTCGTCCTCGGATACAATTTCAGATCTGTAGCCGATATAGTCATCTGGCGTAGTGCTGTTTCCATCGATTCAATCGAAACTACAGCGGTCTAACTACTCCAACTACGATGCGACTCTCTTCTGCTTATGATGGACTGGGGTTCCATACTAGGCTTGGTGAACCTGGACAACATGCTAGCTCGGCGGGAACCAGTCCGACATAGTTTTCAATCGGCATTTCATGAGGAGGATGGCAAACATTTTTGAATTTTGGATTTCTGTATCAAATTAGGGATTCTAATCCTTTTGCATATATTAACATTCATGAGGGTGGGTCTGTTGGTGGCCCAAGTATGTATCATGGCCCTTATGGCAGATCAACCATGGAGCAAGAATTGGACCAGCATCGGTTTGAGCCCATGGCTCTTATGGCAGACCAACTATAGAGCAAGAGTTGGGCCAGCGTCGGTTTAGGCCTCTTGTCGGTGTCCACAATTGCATGTTGTAGGCCAGAATATTGGGTCGTCTAGTTCTTGTAAGCAGGCCACCACTGGTCCAAATTCTGGGCAAAATTCCCTTGGGCCTACTGTTAATTATGTTGGCCTTGAAGGATCTTTTGGATCTGGCCAAGATTTTGGTCGCACGGCTTTCATGTAAAATAATAGTCCAAGAGTTCCGTGGCAGACTAAACCTCGAGCACGTGTTATTGATTTTTACTCCTCGCCATGTATTGGACTACCCCGTATCCCTGATTTTCATGCATCTGATTTTTTGGCCACCACTGAGTATGGATCCAATTTTGATAATAATGATTCATATGTTCCTGTGCCTAGAATAACCTTTGTCCTAGTATCTAGATTCAAGGGCTACTCATCATGTTTGCCAGAATGCCTCGGGTTTAAATGAGTCCACTTCATACTCAGGTACTTCTTCTCTTTTAATAGGGAATGTAGCCCCTACTAAAATCTCGTCTATTGAAATTTTTGTCTTGCCTATGAAGAAAAAGTTATTACATCTATCTAATGTTTTGCGCATGCTGAGTATCCGAAAGAATCTTATGTTTGTCTCTCAGTTTGCTAATAACAATAATGTCTTTTTTGAATTTCATCCAGCTTATTGTGTTATTAAGGATGTCCAGACATAGGAAATTTTACTGGAGGACCAAACTCGTGATGATCTCTATCAATTTTTAGCTGGTCTATCTATTCTATCTGTTCTATCTGATACAGTTCCTTTTATTCACAACACCGGGATCCAAGATTGTCCTTCAGACGATGATGTTCTTACGTTATGGCATAAAAGACTTGGTCACCCTTCTGCTTCAATTGTTAAACTTGTTCTTGATAAGTGTCAAATTGTTTCCAATAAAAAATGTCTAGATAATGTTTGCATTGCTTATCAGAAAGGGAAATCACATAAATTGCCCTTTTCACACTCTACTACTGAATATATGGAATTATTTGACTTGGTTATTTCTGATTTGTGGGGACTGGCTTCTGCTGCTTGTGGAAGTAATCTGTATTGTGTTTTGTTTATTGACATGCATAGTCAGTTTACTTGGGTTTATCTGATTAAACATAAATCTCAAGCAGTTGAGTGTTTTCTTCAATTTCAGAAGATGGTCATTACATAGTTTGGGAAGAATATTAAAAAATTTCAAAGTGATTGGGGTAGTGAGTTTCGTGCTTTTGCATCGGTTCTGGCTCGTCATGGGATTCTTCATCGTCTTTCCTGCCCATATACATCAGAACAGAACGGTGTTGTTGAGCGTAAACACAGACACATTGTGGAGACCGATCTTACACTCTTAGCCCAAGTCAATTTACCCATAGATTACTGGGGTTATACGTTCTATAGTGTTGTTCATCTTATCAATCGTCTGCCTACTCCGATCCTAAAAGGTCAGTCTCTGTATCAGGCTTTTTATGGCTATGAACCTACGTATGGTCATTTAAGGGTGTTTGGTTGTTGTTTTCTATATTTGCATTCATTTGTGCATCACAAGCTGGATTTTCGTTCACAGCCATGTCCGTTTTTAGGGTATAGCTCTCAACATTAGGGCTATCATTGTCTCACACCAGATGGTAAGGTTATTATCTCTCGGCGTGTTTTTGATGAGCGCCGATTCTTGTTTCCTTCGCCTGCTTTGGACACCATTCAGTCTCCTCTATATGTCACCACATATGTTCCTATCTCTCAACCCTCTCTATCCGATCCACTGCAGATCCCAGCAGAACCACTGTACCTTCACCTCCTATTCCAAGTTGCAATCTCGTACAGTCTATATTAGTTGAGTCACCAGCTACATGTAGTCTAATACAAACTGTCTCAATTGATTCATCGGCTAAATTAGGATCTGACCGTAGGGAGCATCGTCTTGCAATTCTGTCTACTAAAGCTAGTTCATTCGGTCCAACCACTGCATCTTCAAATATTCCTTTTGTTCATCCAGGAAATACTCACACTATGGTTACTCAGTCTAAGGAAGGAATTTTTAAACCCAAGGCTTTTTCAGTTGAAGCTGTCGATTTTGAGCCACACACTGTTGAGGAAGCTCTTGCTCATAAGGAGTGGAAATTAGCAGTTCAAGCTGAATTTGATGCTTTAATGGCTAACTCTACCTGGGAACTTGTTCCTCTAGCTCTTGGTAGAAAAGTGATTGGGTGCAAATGGCTTTTTAAAATCAAGAAGAATCTCGATGGGTCGGTTGATAGACGAAAAGCACGGTTGGTAGCAAAGGGTTGCTCACAGGTACCTGGATTTGACTTCAAGGAAACATTTAGTTTGAATCATATTATCTATTGTTGTATCCAATGGTTGGCAACTTTGTCCAGTCGATGTAAATAATGCCTTTTTAAATGGAGATCTCACTAACGAAGTGTTTATGTAGCAACCTCCGGGCTATATTCAGTATGGACCAAATGGTGAGCCTTTAGTGTGTCGTCTGACAAAGGTGTTGTATGAATTACAGCAAGCTCCACATATCTGGTTTGATAAATTGAAACAGTTCCTTGTTTTTACTGGTTTTGTCTTATCTAAATCTAATGCATCCTTGTTTGTTAGAGTTACAATATGTGGATGATATTATTATTACTGGAAGTTCGACTGACGAAATAAATTGTTTTGTTCAGCAACTACATAACGAATTTTCTCTAAAAGACATGGGTGACCTCCATTATTTTTTAGGTATTGAAGTTAATTGGTCATCTACTGGAAGTCTCCACTTATGCCAGCGCAAACACATTCGGCACCTACTTGACAGGAGTTCTCTAACTAATGCAAAGAGAGTTCACATGCTAATGGTCAGTTCATCTACTTTATCTAAAGATGAGGGCGATCGACTTGCTAACCCTACTGAATACAAAAGTCTTGCCTGTGCTCTTCAATGTGTGGTCTTAACTCAGCCGGATATTGATTATGCGGTAAATCGTGTGTGTCAATTCATGCATACACCTACTATAGTACATCTAGTAGCATTAAAATGTATCTTGAGGTATTTACATGGCACTATTAATCATGGGCTGGTTTTTCGCCGATCCGACAGACTATCTTTAGTAGGTTATGTTGATGCCAACTAGGGTCTAGATTTTGATGATCGCCGCTCTACAACAGGCTATTGTGTCTACTTTGGCCATACACTTGTCTCATGGTGTTCTAAGAAACAACAGTTGTTTCTCGATCCACAGCGGAGGCTGAATATCGGAGCTTAGCTGCAGCTACTAGTGATATTGCTTGGTTAATTTCTCTGCTAACAGAATTACAAATCAATTCCACTGATCCTCCTACTGTTTGGTGTGACAAATCCAGCGCAGTAGTTGTTGCAACTAATCCAGTCTTACACTCCAAATTCAAACATGTCAAACTTGATTTATTTTTGTTCGCAAAAAGGTGGCTAGTAGTTCACTAGTTGTCGGCGAAGTGCCAGCCTGTGACCAGGTCGCTGATATTCTCACAAAACCATTGTCTGTCTCTACCTTTGCTTGATTTCGAAGTTTACTTCGGGTCTTATCTATTGAGAAGCTGGGTGAATGTTAGAGTATAGAGATTGTTAGTCTGTTATCATTTTGTTACTTAGTCTGGTATGTAGTTGGTTATCAGCAGCTACTCATATACAAGTATATAAACACTGGCATTGTATTGATTCAAGTAGATAAAGTATACTAAGTAATTTTCTCAGTAAATTCATTTCTCTCAATTTGTTCTCTATTCTTATGCAATAGTATAGTATCTAACATTGTTATACCAATCTATCAATGATCCTCAATTCAACAAGAAATGTCAAAGTTCAAAGAAAGTCTCTCCATTCCCAACTCTTTTAACTATAAAGGATGAAGCCACTTAACATAAAGAATAATGAAGTAAATGTATTATGGAGGTCTCTATATTAGGAGTCATGTTATATTTTGTTTTATCTACTTAATAAATAAATAAATTAGTCTATATATATTAGATCAAATAGTAAATTAATCTTTTTGTTCAAAAAATCATTCATTTCAGTAATTTAAAATTGATCATTATATGTCGGTATGAGCTGCATGTGGCACGTCACGTGTCACTGTATCCATTCCAATTTTAAACAACACAAATGAATGAATTTTTTAATAGAAAGTACAAATTTACTCTTTAATCTAATGTACACTGTCTAATTTACTCATTTTTTGAATAAAAAAGACAAAATGTTATCCAATTTTTAATACAAAAAGATCAAATTAGCAAAATAATTATGAATAGTAGATAATTTTACCAAAAATAATTGTTAGGATTTCGACCCGGTTAAGCAACGAACAAGAAAATTGCGGAATAAATTGAAAATTTGAACGCACAAATTTAACGTGGAAAAACCCCTCCAAAGAGGATAAAAAACCACGGGCAAAGATAATTTTACTATAATGACAAAAGAACGAAGAGTACAAAAGATGGAGATAAAAACTAAACCACAAAAACCCGAAAACAAAGAACCCACAAAACGTAAACACAAAATTCTCTAAATGTGTTATGAGTTCTAATCTCTAATGGGTATATGTTTTAAGGTTGTAAAAGAGCCTATTTATAGGCTAAATTCATAGATCAAATAATAATAAAATAATCTAAACTAATCAGTGTTTGATTGAAACAAGTAAACAGAGTTTAACTGAAAGATTATTTTTTAAATTTAACTGAAAATAGGAGTCATATTTAACAATAATCATAATCAATAAGGTTAGACACTAAACATGTGAAGCAAGCCAGCGCAGTGGCATGCCCAAATAAGCCACCCGTAGCCATACATTGGGTGAGGGGTCAGAAAATGGTAAAATTTTATAAAATCGTATAGTATTTTGTCTTTTTAAAAATCTATCATTCATTACAGCAAATTTTTGGTAGCAATTTTTTGAATTACGAGTTTCATCCCAATGAAAACAGTCCCTGCCTTTGATTTTCACTCTTTACCGATTTAAACATGTAAACCTACGTATCTATTCAGCCACTTCGTCATCAAAGTCAACTCTATCTATCTCAATTATTGCTCATAATAAATCATTCAAATCTCCTTTCACCTTACACTCCATTTTTCACAATCCCATTAAAATTCCAATTATATTAAAATATGTCAACGTTGAACAATTCTAACTTTCTTTTGGAAAATTATAATTAAGTATAAAGGCCGGTGGATGGTATGTTAATATGTGATGACAAAAAATAGACTGCTACTTTTTTTAATGAAAATAATTATTTGAAACATGGAAGCATATACAAAATCATCATAACCATGCTTAACACTTGTTTAGTAAGTATTTGATTATAAGATTTATATTATCTCACTTACTTTGGTTTGTAGTCTTTTAAGAATTAGAACAAAATTACATTAGTTTTTAAAAAAAAATTAAAAAGTTCTTCCAAGTGTTACTTATTTAAACATCGGATTATTCGTCCAATTTAGAAGTTCGATCCAATATGTGGAAGGGTTTTGATTAAAATTTTAAGACTAGAAAATGGGCTTCAACAAGAAAATTAGGTCAATTTAAAATACTGATTAGATTAAAGCTCCTATATTCAGAGCTCGAGTCTAATTTTTGAAGTATATAATATGCTATTTTATGTATTATGTAATCTATAATATTTTTAAGTACTTATATTTAAAGTTTTAATATAAAATAATGGTATTGAAAGAAATGTATATATTATCAAATATTAAATAAAAATAATATGGATAAATTTAAACAGATTTAGGTTAGCCATTTGCAAATATAAACGAATTTGGACAAATTTTGATGTTCATATTTTGAGTCAAGTTAGGCTTAAAAAAACCATGAATGATATATATGTGAGCTGGACTCAAACACAATCTATCTTGACTCATAAACACCTCTAATTTAAATATTATTTCATAAAAATGATGGTATGAATCAATCAAATTAATTTTTTTATTTTACTTTCCTATGTATCTACTAGAACAAGCCGAGTGATTTATTATAAAAATGATTGTATGAATTAATCAAATCAAACTGTAGAGTCGTTAAGAGGTAGATGTTGGACCTGAGTTTTAAAGCTAAATAGATTTTGGAAAAAAAAGTGATATCGTATTTTAGATTATTTGATAATTTGAAAGAAGAAAGTGTAGAAAAAAAAAGAAGCTTTTTTTGGTTGGAAAACTGAATTATTGATGAAATAATTTTATTATGTTTGTATCGTACTGTCCAATTTTATTATTTTTAAACATATAATGTTGGTTATACTAAATTATAATAAACGAGCTAGAATCCAATAATTATATAATTCATGAAATTTAAAAGCACCGGCGAGGGACGGTCGACAACATGCCAACTATAAACACATAACTTTTAGTCCCTAACATCTGTGGTAGGCTAGTACTAATGCACATACAGCCTGCCCTTGCGAACCTTGTGGATCAAGGACAAAAGGAATTAGGATGGGTTATAGGTGGAAAAGTAATTTTTTTTTTTTTAACCTCAAACGCCTCCTCGTTTTTTAGATTAAAAGTGTGATGGAAGAGTGTTTTCTCTTTCTCACCCCAAATGTAAAATTGGAGTTTTAAGTGTTTTTATTCTTTACATTTTGAAGTATAAATTATCAAATTATTCTTATTTGCATTAATTATTTTAAATGTATTTAATAATATTATATTTACTTTTTTTAAAATTATTTCATGTATAATTAAATTTAAAAATAATTTATTAATTATTAAAAAGTATTTAAAATTCATATTTTATGTATACTTATATTAAATTATTTAAATATTATTTAATTTATATTTTAATTTCTAACATAAAGTTTTCAACAACAATATCAAACACCTTTTATTTTTCAAAACCAGCTCTTGGTAAATCTCCAAACGACCCAAATAACAACTCCACGTTAGCATCCAAGTTAGATATAAAAGTTAGATAATTCTTTATTTTCACAGATTACTCTATCCAACTCTTTCCATTTTCCCTTAGGCTCTTTATCAACTTCAATATTAAAAAGTGTCGGAGAGCATAAACTTAGATGCCTTGTCAAAGAAATGATTTTTTACCTTATAAATGGTCCAACCAAGAGCAACTCATTTTCATGAAAGTAACAATACTCAATTCTAGACATGCAACTAATGCAATAACAGTCACAACAAATATGGTACGTAATTAGGAATTTATATAAGATACTGAGAAAAAAATAAAATAAAAATAAAGAACACACAAATTTTACATGGAAACCCATTCGGGAAAAAACCATGGGCAGAGGAGAAGAAAATTCACTATGTCGAAAAATTGAATCAATACTAGAGGAATAGACTATGTCTATTTATAGGCTTGTAAAGCCATATTCTAGTAGGATTGAAACACCTTATCCTAATCAATATAAAATAGATGGAGTTTAATAAGGTTTAAAAAACCTTATTCTAAAATAAAATAAAAGAAGTCTAGTTCTATATGGATTTTATTTTTATTTTATTTTCCATCGTATTTTATTTAAATAAGAATTTGGGTCACTTAATTCTAACAATCTCCACCTTGACACAAATTCTCAATGAACAAGTTTTTCATCGCGAACTTTCAATAAACAAGTTCTCCACCTCTTCCATAAAACCCCTTAAGGGTTTAACTTCAACAATGAACACCAACCAAGTCTAACCAATACTCAAACTTGGTTATAGGAAGTGACTTAGTCATCATGTCTACAGGATTTTCATGAGTACTAATTTTGCTCACAACAATATCACCACGAGCAATAATATCATGAACAAAATGATACCGAACATCAATGTGTTTTGTTCTCTCATGAAACATTTGATCTTTTGTAAGAAAGATGGCACTCTGACTGTCACAAAATACTGTGCTGATTTGAAGGTCTTCATTGAGTTCACTAAAGAGTCCCTTCAACCAAATAGCTTATTTACAAGCCTCAGTAATCGCCATGTACTCAGCTTCAGTGGTAGACAAAGCGACTGTAGACTGCAAAGTGGCTTTCCAACTGATTGCACAACCTCCGATTGTAAAGACATAAACTGTGAGAGATCTTCTTTTATCAAGGTCTCCAGCGAAATCAGCATCAACATCTCCTATGACTCCATCTTTAGTTCTTCCAAACTGTAAGCAAACATCAGTAGTACCTCGTAAGTATCTTAGAATCCACTGAACTGCTTTCCAGTGTTCTTTACCAGGATTCGCCATGTATTTGCTAACTGCACTGACTGCATATGATAAATCTGGACGTGAACAAACCATAGCATACATGAAAGATCCCACTGTACTAGAGTATGGAACATGTGACATGTACTCAATCTCATCATCTGATTGTGGAGACAAAACTGATGAAAGTCTGAAATGGGCTGCTAAAGGAGTACTAACAGGCTTAGCACTCTGCATATTGAACCTGCAAAGAACTTTCTCAATGTACCCCTTCTGACTTAGGTACAATTTACTTGTTTTTCTATCTCTGAGAATCTTCATTCCAAGTATCTTCTTTGCTGGTCCTAAATCTTTCATCTCAAATTCTTTACTTAGTTGGGTTTTGACATTTCTTATCTCTCCTTTATCTTTTGCTGCTATCAACATGTCATCAACATAAAGAAGTAGATACACAAAAGAACCATCACTATTTTTCTTAAAAGTAAACACAACTGTCAAAACTACTTCTTTTGAAATCATGAGAAGTTATAAAGGAATCAAACATCTTGTACCACTGTCTTGGTGACTGTTTCAAACCGTAAAGGGACTTTTTCAGTAAGCAAACATAGTCCTCTTTTTCTGAGACTATAAAACCCTCTGGTTGTTGCATGTAAATATCATCCTCAAGTTCTCCATGCAGAAATGCAGTTTTTACATCTAACTGCTCAAGCTCCAAATCATGCATGGCCACAATACCAAGCAAAGCTCGAATCGAACTATGCTTAACAACTGGAGAGAACACATCTGTGAAGTCCACTCTTGGAATTTGACTGTAACCCTTTGCAACAAGCCTTGCTTTATATCTGGGTTCTTCAACTCCTAGAGTCCCTTCTTTTCTTTTAAACACCCATTTACAACGAACAACCTTTTTACCTTTAGGAAGTTTCACAAAGTCCCATGTTCTGTTTTTGTGGAGTGATTCCATCTCTTCTTGCATAGCAAACATCCACTTTTCTGAGTCTTCACAGCTAATCGCCTCAGAATAATTAGATGGCTCTTGATTGGCATCTATATCTTTAGCCACATTTAAAGCATAAGCAACTAGATCAGCCTAGGCATACTTCTTTGAAGGTTTAATTTCTCTTCTAGTTCTGTTTTTGGCGATAGAGTATTATGGTGAAAAAATAACTCTATTCTCAACTTTTGTTCTGGCTTGAGGAGTTGACTCTGTATTAATCTGATGCTCCACCTGCTTTTGATTTTCTTTATTGGAAGATTCTTTAAGAGATAAGTTAGGTAGCATAGCAGTTTCATCAAAAACAACATCTCTGCTAATCACAACTTTTCTATTTTCAGGACACCATAACTTATACCCTTTTACACCAGCTTTATAACCAAGAAAAACGCATTTAATGGATCTCAGTTCTAATTTTCCATTATCAACATGAGCATAAGCAGGACACCCAAAAATCTTTAAATCAGAATAATTAGCAGGATTACCAGACCATACCTCTTGTGGAGTCTTTTTCTCAATGGCAACGAATGGAGATCAATTGATTAAAAAACATGCAGTAGAGGCTGCTTCTGCCCAAAATGACTTCGATAAGTTGGCATTTGACAACATACATCGAACCTTCTCCATGATTGTTCTGTTCATTCGTTCTGCAACGCCGTTTTGCTGTAGAGTATGACAAACTGTCAAGTGTCTTATGATCCCTTCTAACTTGCATAATCTATTAAACTCATCAGAACAGAACTTTAAGCCATTGTCTGTGCGGAGGTATTTTATCTATTTTCCCGTCTGTTTTTCAATCATAATTTTCTAAGACTTAAATGCGGGAAACACATCGCTTTTCTGCTTCAGGAAGAACGCTCAAACTTTTCTGGAAAAATCATCAATAAAGGTTAGCATATAATTAGCTCCACCTCTCGAAGGCACTCTGGATCACCCCCACAAATCAGAATGAATATACTCCAATATTCCCTTCGTGTTATGGATTCCTCTAATGAATCGAACTCTCTTTTGCTTCCCAAAAACACAGTGCTCACAGAAATTTAGTTTGCAAATTCCTTGCCCATCAAGAAGTCCTCTTTTACTCAATTCTACCATGCCATTCTCACTCATATGCCCTAGGCGCATATGCCAAAGTTTAGTAATATCATCATCTGACAAGGAAGAGGAAGTGACAGCTGCATCACCAGTAACAGTAGAACCCTGCAAAACATATAACTTGGAAGTTTTTCTTTGCCCTTTCATCACAACAAGGGAACCTTTGGAAATCTTTAAAATCCCACTTTCAACTGTATATCTGTACCTTTTTGAATCAAGAGTACTCAATGAAATTAAATTTCTCTTCAATTCTGAAACATGTCGTACCTCACTAAGTGTTCTGGCAACTCCATCAAACATCTTAACTTTAACTGTTCCAACACCTGCGATTTTACACGAAGCATTATTTCCCATCAAAACAATACCTTGAGATACTGTTTCGTAAGTTGTAAACCAATCCCGATTGGGACTCATGTGGAAGGTGCAGCCTAAATCAAGTATCCATTCCTCGCTTACTTTAGAATCATTGATAGAAGCAACTAGAAGTTCACCATCGCTGTAATCTCCTACAACATCAGCTTCACCGGAATTTTCTGGTTGTTTTCCCTTTTGATTCGCAGCCTCCCTTTTAATCTTATTTTGTAGCTTATAGCACTCAGATTTAATGTGCCCTTTCTTCTTGAAGAAGTTACAAGTTTTACCTTTGTTTGAAGACTTCGATCTACCTTTAGATTTACCACGAGAATTCCGTTCCTATGTCCTACCACGATCATCATCAGCATTCCGATCTTGTCTCCCACGAACAATGAGACCCTCTCCCTGAAAGTCGGGTTTAACCACAAGATGCTTCATCTTATCATAAGAGGTTAAAAAATCATAAACCTCATCAACTGTGAGAGACTCGCGGCTATATAAAATCGTGTCTCTAAAGGTTGAATAAGACAGGGGCAATGAACAAAGTAGAATCAACCCTAGATCTTCCTTATCATACTAAACCTCCATGTCCTCCAAGTTTGAGAGAATTTCTTTAAACACTGTTAAGTTTTCGTGTACAGACGCACCTTCCTCCAAACGATGAGCATAAAGACGCTACTTCATATGCAACTTGCTTGTTAGAGTTTTCGACATACATATTTGTTCTAGCCTCTTCCATAATACAGCGGCAGTATTCTCTTTCATCACATCCTGTAAAATTTCGTTGGATAAATACAGATGTAATTGTGTTAACGCCTTTCGATCCTTACGCTTCTTCTATTCATCTGTTAATGTCAAAGGCATCTTATCTATCCCTAGCAGGGCATCCTCCAGATCCATTTGTGCAAGAACTGCTTACATCTTAATTTGCCACAACGCAAATCTGGTGTTGCGATCCAACAGCGGAATTTCATACTTCAAAGACGCCATTACCGTGATCGAGATGAATAACCCGGAAGCTCGGATACCAATTTGAGAAAAAAATAAACTAAAATAAAATAAAAATAAAGAACACACAAATTTTACGTGGAAACCCTTTCGGGAAAAAACCACGGGCAGAGGAGAAGAAAATTCACTATGTCGAAAAATTGAATCAATACAAGAGGAATAGACTATGTCTATTTATAGGCTTGTAAAGCCATATTCTAGTAGGATTGAAACAGCTTATCCTAATCAATATAAAATAGATGGAGTTTAATAAGGTTTAAAAAACATTATTCTAAAATAAAATAAAAGAAGTCTAGTTCTATATGGATTTTACTTTTACTTTTATTTTATTTTCCATTGTATTTTATTTAAATAAGAATTTGGGTCACTTAACTCTAACAGATACCCTTAACAACAACAACTATAATACAAAATTATTCTCTTCACATTGAAAATCCCTTCAATGGAGAAGAAATTACTCCCTTCATATTAAAAGATTGAGTATAGAAAATCATGAGGGGAAATCTTTCATGGGATGCAAAATTACTCCTTACCACAATAAAGGTGGAGAATAGAACAGGGGAAATCATTCTAGGGATACAATTTCTTTCCTTTCACATTAAAAGATTTGAGTATCAAAAATCCTTTGAGGAATACAAAATTACTCCAATCACATTAAAAGGTAGAGTATCCAAAAATTTTACAAATAAAGTCATCTTTAGGAACAAGTTAAGCATAAACATGCTTTTAAGGATATATATGTTTGTGTAAACCAAGATAGAACCTCTTTTAAAGCACAAACTACATAAATTAATTTCATTTTATGAAAATTTTATCAACGCTATTTACTCCCACTCATATATATGCTGAAATAACACCTCATGAACTTCTCACAAAGTAAATTTTCACCAAATTACTTTATAATCTGCCTCATAGTATAAAAAGAATTATTGTTATACCGTACCATGATAAACAAGTTAAAAATTCTAAAAATTACATCGCTCGTGAAGCCAAAGGTCACTGGTGAAGGGATAGCTGACAACATGCCAACCATCAATACATAACGTTCAACCCCCAACATTTGTGGGAGGCCAACACTAATGCACATGCACCTTGCCAAACTTGCACATAGCCCCCTTCCAAGCTTTCCGGTCAAAAAAAGAAAAGAATAGTCAACCAATCTCCATGGACCCATGAGGTAAAGGACAACTCTACGTTAGCCTCCAAATCTAGGAATTTCCTTATTCTCACCGCGTTTTTCATGGTTTCCGGTTGTTACCCTTCTCAACTCTCTCCATTTTAGCACCCTTGTAGCTCATCTTCCACTTGCAAAGCCATTGAATGCCCATATTCAACTTTAAGCCCAACCAATTCATATCCATATCCAGAGAAGTAAACAATTTTTCGCCATACCATTTTACTATTCCAATATTTTCTAACAATAATCTTAAACTCAACTCAATCATCCATAGGTGAAAGAAGAAATTTTACTACTGCTTCACTAAAAGACAAACTCTTTTAGCAATAAGTGGTTTGAAGAAGTGAAAATAATTTTTTTCCTTGGATATTCAGACTAAATTTGAATATTGAAATTGATATCATTAAAAGGATTTTATTTGATTACTACTTGCAGTCCGAATTGAGATTAAAAAACAAATGAAAACATGTGATTATGTATAAATATAAATATAAATATATATATATATATGAACTCTCCTTAGATTAAAATATCTTAACAATAATTAGTGATGAAATTCAAGCTTCATCACCAACACACCTTTTTTTATTATTATTACATGAAAATATTTGATGAAAAAAAATCATATGTTGGTAATTGATAAGAGCCTGCCTACATTCGTGGCATAAGCTTAGGGGGAAAAATGTTTAAGAAACAGGGAAGTTAAAAATTATGATAGTTCCTTTTGAAAAGAATATGTAACTACTACTTTTGTAAAGAGAAAAAAGAAAAGCAAAGGATGATTTCATTATTAATGTTAAAACTTTATCACATGAATAAATTATAATCTGTCCCCAGAAGTCTGTTGTTGTTTGACCCAATGAATTATTTGAAATCATTGTAAATCATGAAAAGTGAAAAGCAAATTTGCTTTTATTTTCAGGCTGGAGAAAAAAGAAGATTATGGAGGGAGGATATATATATATTATTCGAAAATGTATTTTTGGAGGGTTTCGTATTCATTATACAAAGTGTACTTCAACTTCCAATTTCCACAAAAAAACATTTCAAGGTTTATGTCATCATGACTGTATATATTTATTTTTCCTTTTTTAAAGACATCTTTTAAGTCCTTGAAAGTTTTGCCATCCCTTAATCTTTTGATTTTCAAATTTAACTATTTTGCCATACAATACTATAATTTTGATGAATGTGGATGGATTAGATGTTCAACTTCAATATCACATAGGAATTGCTGATAAATTTGACAGCAACATTTTCCTAGCGCTGACTTGGTGTTTAAGCAATGTGTTCATTGCTAAATAAACGTGAGAATGGTGTATTTTTCTAACCCCTAATGTCTTGTAATGTTCAACATCTATTATATTATATGCCGATAATAACAATATGAATGATCGTAAATTAATAAGAAAGAAAAATAAGAACATGCATATTCTACATAAAAAAACCCTTATTAAGAAAAATTAGGATAGAGAAAGAGAAATTCACTAATGTTGAAAAATTAATAATACAAGAGGAGTTCGACTATACATATTTTAAGGGTTAAACAATCTTGTTATAATTAATGTCTAATAGAACAAACCCCTTATTTTGCCTCTCTATTTTATTTCTTTAACAAATGACGAGATTCAAGTCATGCAACTCTAACAACATTTAAATCTACTCTTTAGATATTGCAGAAACTCATAATAAACATCAATTTCAATTCTTTTCTCATCTCAGTTATAAAAGAAAAACTAGATAAAGCATGAAATCAAAGTACTAGGAAGATATTTAGTAGAAAAGAATATAAGAATTGCAAAGAAAAGTTATCTAATAATTTTAAAAAATGTATTAAAAAATGATAATAACCCATGAGGAAGGTGAGAGTGAAAAAAAATTTGAAAAGTTTTAATATAATTAAATTTATTTTTTTATAATTTAATTTAATTTAATTCTTTTAATTTAATTTTAATTTAAAAGTTCATTCAAAAAAAATTTAATTTAAAAGTACCATGTGTCACAAAATGATTGGTTAAGAGAAATTTTTTAACGGATGAGGTAATTTGGATAATGGAGTATAATTTAAGTACCACTTTTAAGTAATATAATATAGTTTAAGTACCACTAGTAACCAAAAAAAAAAGTATAGCTTAGGAATCATTTTGCGATTTAAGCCATTTTTTTATCGTGTATTAAAGTTTCACTTAGGGTTAAATAAAAAAAAATTCGATAAATAGTTCAATTTATGCGTGTTTATGTTTATAAACATAAATAAATCAACATGAATAAAATTTAAGTTTTGTAAGTTAAATAAACATGAACAAAGTATATTAAACTCATTTATATTTATAAACTAGGATGTTTAATAAATAATTTAAAATTTTCGCTTGAGGGATTGTATTGGAATTATTGTTAATGCAAGAGAACATAAGTTCGAATGCACTGAAACACGTTTACAAGGATTAGGGAGGGGTTATAGGTAGTTTTAGACATGGTATAAAAAAAACAGCCATTTTAAATTTTTTATTGTTTGATTATGATATAATTAATAATATTATTATTTTATGTGCTTATTTTATTTATTTATAATATATGTTTGATTATTTTATATATAAAAAAAAAAAAAATATATTTATTTACAATTTGTTTAGTATTTATGAATAAATTTTTAGTTATTAACCAACATATTTTGTTTAATATTTACAAATAGCTTGATTAAGTAAAATTAAGGAATATGAATAAACAAATTTAAATATAATTTTGATATCTATAAGAAATACAAATCAAACAAGTTTGATTCATTTATGAGTTCAGTTGAATTGTCTTTGATTTAAGAAACATTATAGAGATAAAACCATAAAGTGAAGTTGAAAATAAAAAACAACTGCTAAGTTACAAATATTTTGGATTAAATGAAAAAAGAGTTTGATATTTTAAGCCTAAATTTTGGAATTGAATTTATAAAGTTTTGAAATGTTAAAATGTTAATTTATTATTTTGAAATGATATATATATATATATTTTAAGGAGTCGTGAGAGAATTGAAAGATTAATTTCTCCAATTTTTTTTTTTAAAGAGGGGATAATATTGAATCTTATAAATAAATAAAAATAAAAATATTGAAAAAACTTTACAAGTTTTCCGAATATCAAATAGCAAGATATCTAAATTCCTAAACATCACATTATAATAACAACCTATCTTCCAACTTTAGAAATAATATTCTTATAAACAATAATTATCAATTCCAAAAAAATAAACATACAAGAAAAAAGAGTAATTGGTACGCGTGTTACCTTACTCATAAATCACACCCTAAAGTATTCTCTTTTCACTTTATTTCTCTCTTCTTCTTTTTTTATTTGTTAAATTTTGCTGTCTCTTCCTTCTTCGACGCTTTATTCTGTCGGTTTGAATTTTCATTTAGTATTAAATAGAAATTTTGGGTTAATTAAAAAAATTTTCTATTTTAAAAAATAGAGAAATGAGCTGATTTATGAGATATTTAGAGAAATAAGTTGATTTTGAAGAGAGAAAAAAAAACGCATTCAACAAGATGCACTTTCCTGCCATGTCAGATGAAAACACGTCCTACTGATTACGCTTTCAGAGGCAACGGTAAATTTTTCAACAGGTAAATTATTTTCAATAACTAAAAATAACTAGTTTATTTGCTATATAAACTCAAGCCTTTTTCTCGTTTTTACATTCAAATCTCATTCTTATAATTCTCTCAATTCATCCATTCTCTCAGTTCTCTAAAGTTTGTAGTTCTCAATTTTTAAAAGATAATTTCTCTAAAAATCTTGTTGTTTAATTTTATATTTCGTAATTTATTTGTTTTTAATTGATTTTTATAATGGCAATTTCGTTAATTCGTTTTGATAACAAGCACATTTTTGGCGTCCAATTGAAAATGGTAAGAAAATATTTTTAATTTTTAATTAAATTCATTATTAAATTGTTAACAATTATTAAACTTATATTTTTTTTATTTTTATATAATCAAGTTGAAGATCAAATTTTAAAGATGTACATCTACAATTTATCTGCGAGCGCACCATGTGTTATTGACGAAGACTTGCAAAAGGCAAGATTCTTACATGTGTCTCGTATGCTTGTTGGTGTTAATTGGACCCCACATTTATTAGCACATTGGTGGAAAAATAAAAGACTCGAGACACACACATTCCATCTTCCATGTGATGAGTGTACAATCACACTCAAGGACGTAGTGTTACAACTCAGTTTATCGATGGTTGGGTCAATCGTTATGGGGTTAGTGGGCATTGGCGATTGGAGCAGCATTTGCAATGCACTACTAGGTAAGGGGCTAGAAAAGTTTTTTGGTAATCGAATAGAGATGAGATTGTTGGAAGAAAATTCTAATTATCTCAACAACTTCACAAGTGCCCTTGAAAGACAACAATACGCCCAAGCATTCATCTTGAGGTTAATTATGGGTATTCTAATGCCCAATAAAACTTGAAATCTAGTAAATCTAATGTGGCTACTATAACTCGTTGACTTGAAAAAGCGAGACGACTTAGTTAGGGATTAGTTGCGTTAGTCACACTATACCAAGAGATGTGTCGGATGACATAGCCACAAAAAATTAAACTCGATGGTTGCATACACCTTCTGCATCATGAGTATGATACCAACTACCATTTTTACGTCCTCAAGTCAACGCCCCTAATCGATTCTCACTCATAATAAGGTAAAATTCATTTGATAATATAGTATCATAATATTTATTAATTATTATATTTTTGAAATAACATATTATTTGAATAGGTGGAATAATGGGGTGAGTCATATGGGTATAACGGACGAGCTTAAAGATATCTGACTACTGTTAGATCAACGACCGGAAACAGAAGTTAGTTTTTGAAATTTTCAATTATATAACATTTACATAAGGATTTGATATTAGGTAGATAATAAAATTTATAATTTTGTACTATAGTTTGAATGAATGTCATACGCCGATTAGAAAATTCAAGAATGCATCCTGGTTGAAATTTTGGTCAATGCAATATTTACCACGTCAAGGAGTCATTGATATTTTTGGGATGATGGAGATGCACGAATCTGACCGAGTGATGCCTCAGTTCAAATTTAGGCAAACTATTCCACTATCACCCTAGAACATTGAAAAACAGCATAAGGTCGACTTGCGGGGCAAGACCGACAAAGATTGGGTGAAATTCCTCTAAAAATATATCAACATTTGGGGAGCATGGGTACAATTTCATACATATGCACGACCCTATTCTCACATTGGAATTGGCAACCTCTCCGAACTATATGAGATGGTTTAGACATCATGACAAAACATATCTACTGTTGGAGGAGGAAAGGTGTAACACCCCCTAACCCCGAACCGTTGCCAAAACAGGGTTACGAGGCATTACCAGACATATCAGACAACTTACGAATAATTCACAAATAAAATAACATTCATAGTATAATTTAATAACTAACTCCCTATAATGAACTATCGAAGTCTAAACATGTATTAAAAGTGAAATGGGACTCGTTCAAGTACGCTAAAATTTATTTTTTTTTAAATTTCGACAGCATTTGTAACACCCCAACCCGTATCCGTCGCCGGATTAGGGTTATGAGGCGATACCGATCATCACAGTTCAAACCAATATGCATTACATTTTACAATTCAGTATTATAACCACATCAATACTCATATCATTTTCAAATATCAAATTTTAAACTTCATATCATTCATTTGATAACATGATTAAAACATAATTCAGTATATATATATCAAACAAATTAAAAAATAAAATATATAAATATAGAACATATAACAAATCAGCAATTTCATTAATTGAATATCGAACCCATTTTTAATTATTATTATTATTTTCCTTATCTATTCGGCTAACTTAGTTCCTTTCCACCTATTAGTAAACTCACAAGTAACTAACACTTTTGTATAATCATACACATGTACATATCAACCACAATATAAGCACACATAATTATATGTAATAACCAATAAGTACTCAACTAATATATCATGAACAAATACCAATGTATACATCAAATACACACCATGCATAAGTCTTGAATTTTTACCTAACAAACACATGATCTACTTTAGCTCAATTAACAACCATTAAATACCATATGGTCGAATCATATGACAAGCTTCATAAACATCATACAAATTGGATACACTTTTGATATAAACTCAGACCAAGATCAAACATATATAACATAAACAATTCATCCATACCACCTCCGAATACAAGCATATAACACAACTTATAATCAACCATGGCACACAACATGATAATCGAAATAAACTAAAACTACAATTTAACCAACACCGAAACTCAAGCATAGAAATTAAGCCATTTTCGCATGGCTCCCATTAAAACACAAACCAAAATACAATATTCCAAAACATAATCTAGTCTATACATGCCATAGGCTCGAAAGTTCGCTTATTAAAATACAGAAGACAGTCGATAGTATGATAGGCTTGACTGACGATCCCCAAGCTCGTAACTCGAAACCAAAATCTATAAAATAGAAACACACATATACACAGAGTAAGCTTTTATAGCTTAGTAAGTTGTAAGCAAATATCAACTCAATAATTTATTCAACTCCTTAAAATTTAAACTAAACTAATTTACTATATCAATGTCTCATTTAATTTCAACTTATTCAATCCATAACCACACATGTTCAACATAACTATCACTTTGGCCGAATACTTATAAGGTTAACATTTTACAAATTGTCATTCAACTTTCAAAGCCAAATATCATTATACATTCAAATATACTTCCACACATTTACACAGGCTCACAAAACAAAATTTAACTTCATATATCAACATTACTCATTTAGCCGAATACATAAAATCAAATATATAACATCACATATGTATATATCTATATGGTCGAATATACATGATAAAATATAACATCACATATGTACATACCTATGTGGCCGAATATACATGGTCATTTAGCTCAGTTTACTTACTAAATTACCACCTCAATATGAAGTCTTATAAGCATAGGCTTAAAATAAATCACCGGCATAAACCTGCTAGGCATAAGCCTGAATCGCACACTGGCACAAGGCCTACTAGATTCAAAGTTTGATTTTTATTCACCGGCATTAAGCCTGCTAGGATAAAGCCTGATCAAATTCACCAGCACAAGGCTTGCTAGGCTCAAAGCTCGAATATCACTATTATAAAACTGTCTCATACACAATTCATATAACAATAACTCTAGATATTTCATATAGATCATACGGACTTTCAAATGATACAACTCAGTTGAATTAAACTCAATACAATATTTCTTTATTTAAACACATTCGGCTAGCTCTTTTATGAATCTATAGAATCCAAAGCAGCATATTAAACTAAGTTACATTCAAGATAAACAATGTTTAATAGCTTAAAGACTTACCTCGGATATCGACGAACGTTGTAAATTGGCTATTCGACTATTTTTGTTTTTCTCCGATCCAAGTCCGATTTCTTTTGTTCTTGATCTATATAATTTTAAATTAACCTCATTCAAACACAATTTCATTCAATTTAATCCAACTACACATAAATGGAAAAATTACCATTTTACCCCTAATATTTCATACTTTTACAAATTAGTCCTCATTGCACAAAACACAAAATACACAAAATCTCACCATATTATAGTTAGGCCGAATATTCCTTATACTCATACTAATCCATATATTTCATTTATTTCACATTTTAGTCCTTCAATTTATTATTTTTGCAATTTAGTCCTAATTACTCAAAATCATCAAAAACTCCAATACAAAACATATTAATCCAAAACATATCTTTCATAATTTATTATCAAACATCACAAAATACAAATATTCATCAATGACATAACTCAAAATATTCGCCAAAATCAGAAATTCAAGCATGGGTCAGATAGTATTCGAAGCAACGATCTCAAAAACGTAAAAATTATCAAAAACCGAAACAAAAACATACCTTGATTTAGCTTCCAAATTGCTGAATATTCAAAGCTTTCTAAACCTTATTTTTCTTTAAGTTTCGGTCATGCAAAATAAAAGTATGAACACTTTCTTTTATTTTATGTTTTATTAATATATTAACATTTTAGTAAGTTTATATTTTTAACCTTTAAAATAAAATTATGAAACCATTATACACAAGGCCACTACCGTCCATAACATTTAAATATGGTCAAATTGCCACTTAAATGCCCCAACTTACAAAGCCGTTAACAATTTGGCCCTTATGCTATTAACTATCAAGTTTTCAATTTACCCTATTAAGCCCTTTTTTATTAAATTAAGCACACAAACAATCAAATTTTTGTACGAAACTTTCACACATGCAAATTCACATATAATAAATACGAAAAATAATATTTAAGTATTTTTTAACTCGAATTCATGGTCCCGAAACCACCGTTCTGATTAGGGTCTAAATCGGGCTGTTATAGCATTTCTGCTTATTTTTACATAAAACCCCCTATAATTAAAACCGTATCCATTTCAAACACAACCAATTCAACCAACTCATTTAACATACTCATTTTCTATTCTAAATACCTTCTAATCAAACTCATTCAATATAATATCAATTTAAATTTATCAATATACTAATTAAATTGAAATGGATAAACTTTTTTCATTATAATTCTTAGACTTGTAGTACTAACATTTTTAACCATTTATATTCAAAATATAATAACCTTTATACACATCCTATGTACATGCCACATTACCAAAAGAAAATATACATCACCAAAAGTTTGTTGAAGCCGGGTTTGGTTTTAGATGCTAGTTCATTACTTGACTTCTACAACCTGCGAGTGGAAACAACCGTACGCTGAGTATGCATATACTCAGTGGTATCACAATAATTCAATTTATAATTAAATACATTAAATCACACACATACTTTTACATTACAATTATCATCACTTAATGAACAATTCAATCTTTTTATGTTATCATTTGAGTGTATATATACCATTCTTATTTCTTTATTTCAATTCTCACCTTTCACATATGCCATATCATTCGAATTTAGTTTTATCAGTAAATTTATTTCATTTATCCCTATTAACTTTACTCGGACTCGGCGGATACACGGATTCCAACCAACACACCAGTACGATACATTGTGCCTTAACGGTACACAGTACCTAAATAGTAATCAGTAACGGTAGCAGTAGCAGTAACAGTAACAGTAACAGTATTCAACACACAAAGTGTTGAATCTGTAACAGTAACGGTAACAGTATTCGACACACAAAGTGTTGAATCTGTAACAGTAACAGTAACAGTATTCGACACACAAAGTGCTGAATCGGTAACAGTAACGGAAACAATAACAGTAGTCAGCACATAAGTGCCTGATCAGTAAGCCGGCAAAAACCCGTACTCTTCCATATCCTATGACATGCCAACTATATCCGACTAGTCTGACTAGTTAATAGGGTATTCAAATTATTTTTCAGTACAATTTTCATTTCTATTCAATATTAATTATAATTTATTATTTTGATCAATTTTCATAGTAATATAGTAATTCGTTTCATCAAAAATTTTACAGTTCAATGCAGTATACGTAACAATATTCAGTATCCCATAATTCAGTTCAGTATCAATCTCAATTTTAATACTCAATCACAAATTTTATTAGTTCATTAAATACTTACCTTAAAATACTTACCACACATACATATTAAATTAAACACATATTAATTATAAAGCTTGAGTTATAGTAATACAAACTAGAATTCTCTTCGGATTTAATCCTCGACGATCTTTTCTTTTCCTTTTTAGGCCGATGCTTCAGGCTCGATATTATACGAACAATTAAAATAATTTCACAATCATTAACACAACACAATTTAATTGCTGAAATTTTTATCTAACTTTTACTTTATTTCCAATTTAATCCTAACTAAACTTACTTACTTACTTTCTTAATTTAATTCACTCTCCATTTCTATTCAAATTTTGTCGAAACTCAAACTTAAAAAAGGACTTAATTGACATACCAATCAAAGTTTCAAACTTCAAATCTCTAGCTTTTTCCTTTTTCTTTTTTTTTCCCTTTTTCTTTCTCTTTTTCTCCCCTGTTTTCGAATGTTTTTTGTTTCTATTCTGTTTGTTTCTTTTTCTTTTATCTTTTATTTACTTTATTTATTTAATTAGCATATATTATAATATTTTTATTTTAAATATCTATTAAGTATTTAATCAAATACATAAAAAGTCCGAATGGTTTTTTTAATTTAAAAAAACATGTTTTGTTAGAAACGTTTTTAAAAAAAAACAATTGGATTCCCAGTCTAAAGTTATCTCGGGTTGTCTAAAAACTATCCTAAGTTTTAAAAAATTTTCACAGGTTAAGGTTTGGGTTGAAAATGGCAGGGGAAATGCGCATTGCAAGACACGTTTTTAGTTGAGGTGGCAAAATGTCCACTGAAAGTGCGCCTTGCAAGACATGTTTTTAGGTAACTTGGTTGCCATACAGGCTGAGTACACATCTTGCAAGGCATATTTCCCCCTTCTATTTTCAACCCTAACCAAACCTATGAAAATTTTCTAGAATCCCAAGATAACTTTTAGACATCCCTACTAGTACATTGCTTTTTTTTTCTCAATTCTTTTCCCTTGATTTCCCATCTAAAAGGGTTTTACTCCCTCTAATGCATCGCTTCTCTTGGCCACCATCCTTAAACCTTAAATTATTTTTTGGTTTAGTGTTGGAATTTTTGGAAAGAAAGATTTATTTGTGTTTGAAAGGGCCAATATAATAGTTTTAAGGTGTGTTTGAGTTCACGATGATGCGGTGGCACTCGGACACCCCCACATTTCATCTACAGTGTTGGGATCAAACCATCACCTTGAAAGTCTATCGCATTGCAACTCGAACTCTAGTTCACGGTGGTTATACGGTCATGGGTTGAAGTATAATTAGGGCTCCCGGTTGACGGTGGTTATGCGATTATGGGTTAGAGTATAACTTGAGAGCTTAGTTGGTGATGATTATGCAATCACAGGTTTAAGCTTCATGATGCTAGAAAATGATTATTTATCAACTCAATACATACGTTTGAGACCATAATCATAGGGAAAAACTAAAGAGATTTCTAGTATAATCACTGATTCTTTTTATGCATCTCCACCAAAGCAATATCATTAACCTCTCTGTTCAAAACCTATGACGGAGCTAGGGGCAAGAGGACTTTCGGGGGATGAGTGACTGTGGCGCTGGAAAAAAGTTGAAGGTCCTTTTAGAGTGACAATGATTGCTATGATTAAAAAACTTATTAATAACTATAACCGCTACCGTCCCGACTCGAGTTTTAGCTTCTTTCCACTACCACAGTCACTCCCACTTGAGAGTCCTCTTGCATCCAACTTTGTCATAAGTTTCAGACAATTAGGTTTAGGATACTACTTTTCTTGGAGATGGAGTAAAAGAATAAATTGATTATACTAGAAACCCCTTTGTTTTTCCCTATGATTATGCTCTCAAACTTATATATCAGGTTTACAAAGCATCCTCTTCCAGTATCATAAAACTTGAACCCATGACCGCATAACCATTGTCAACTAAGACCCCTAATTATTCAACCCGTGATCGTATAAGCATCATGAACTCAGAGCCTGAGTTGCAATGTGATGGGCTTCTAAGGTAATGGTTCCATCTCGACGACAGATGAAATGTGTGAGTCTCCGAACAATATCGCATCACCGTCAACTCGAATATACCTTTAAGTTATCACAATGTCTACCTAAAATACAAACACAATTGGATCTTTCTCCTCAAATTTCCAACATTATACCCTAAAAACCTAGACCATGAAATTTTTGTATGTCGTATGCCTACTTTTTTTAAAACATTTTTTGTTGTTTTGTTAGACGAAAATGGAATTGTTAGAGTGGATGTCCTTTTAGAAGGGAAAAATCAAAGTATAGTGTCAAACAAGTAGGTGTAACTGTTGAGTTCTATGGCAACGAACTCAATGGAGCGAGTTATAATGATCCTGCTACTGCGAAAAAATATGTTAGACATCCCTAATTGGGCGAAATTTTTGAATTAGATCGTGCTACTTTGAAATTCGATAGTGTTTTCCCTAGCAGTCTGAGGTGTTGGTTTACTTTTGGGCATGCTCTGTTTACCTTGCTTTTATTTTTCAAACACATTTGACATGGTGTTAGAACCTTGTGATAAGAAGTTTCATAAATTGGTCTATTTTTATAGTATGTCTTTTTAAAATGAAATGGAGTTCGCCCTTTATTTTATTTTTTTTCTTTCCAATCACTTATATCTTTTCTATTTCATCTATTTTGCTCAGATCCACGTCTTCCTCCGAAAAAGAGAGGAAGAAGTATTTTCTTCAGTCTCTTGTTTCTGGTTAGCCCCTCCCAATTTAGAAATAGTTTCTATTTCTATGTTTCTTTCTTCCTCACTTTTCCTTACTTCTTTTGTTTCGGAAATTCCTTTCAATTTTTTAGTTAGAAAGGGTGACAGACATCTTTCACAATCCTTGGAGAGATAGTTCACTAATAGACTGAGGGATAAGTAATTCGACTCATTCACATCTAGATCATGAATGTTTGGAATCCATATTATGCAATGAGATATTGCTTTTGCTAGTTTGAATTGAAAGGTGATATAAAAACGATCTATTTTCAACATCATATCCATAGTTAACACATTCATCATAGTTCGAAGCTCCAAGCCTATATCAAGGTCATGATCAATAGCGTCACTAGCATCAATATTGTCACTATAATCAATATCGATATCATTAATAAGAAAACCTTTAACCTTGTTATCTAGGAACTTGTTCAGAAATACTATGATGAAAGGAACATGGAGTTTATTGCTAGGTATTTAACCAAATAGGATTATCCGGTTCCTATAAAACCTATCACTAAAATACCTCTAGAGGGAGATAGAGCTAAACGGAGCGAAAAAGGTTTTCCACGAGATGGGAAATGAAAACTATTAGCCCCACACGAAGTTTGTGAATAAGTGATTGTCTAATGATGAGCAAGGAATATTTGCCTTTCTGCTAAACAGGATGTATTGAACTCATAATTCAATAGACACTTTTCATGAATGTCAACTAAGTATCATAAGTAAATTGGTCCTGGTTGTTTGATCAATTTCAATTCTTTCTTTTCCGATCGAGATGTATGGATCCATGAATCTATGTGTTTATATTGATCTTGTTCACGGATTAACGAAAATGTGTAAAAGCTTTATTTGCCTCTACCATTCTGAGTCTCTTCCTTTTTGCGTATGGCATCGCCCCTCCCTTTGGCAGTATTGACAAATTTGGAACTTAATTTAAAAGCCATATTTCGACCCAGAAATTTTCGAGATGCCTCTAATAACCAACGAATGCAAGTATTTTTCCTTTTGTGGATCCTATTTCAATGGGAATGTGATGAGTCAATCCGCCTACACGTCTTACTTTTACTGCTATATTGAGAGTTACTCCACGTATTGCTTGACATAAAACGGATAGTGGATTTGTTTCTGTTTTTTGTTGCCCTAAACCTTCTAAAAATCATAAACCTTTTTTTTAAAAAGGCTAAGAAGAGAGAAATTGAAAGCGCGTCCAGCAAGACTCATTTTCATCTAACATGGTAGGAAAACGTGTCCAACAAGACACGTTTTCTCTTTCTCTCCAAAATTGGTATATTTCCTTAAATATCATAGAAACCAGTCAATTTCCCTATATTTTTTAAATTGGCATTTTTATCTAATTCATTAAAAAATTTTAATATATTTTTATATTTAAATCAATCAAGAATATATTATTTAAATAATAATTTGGATAATGTATGATTAATTAAATAACCTTAAACCATCAACATATCCAATCATTCTATGATAATGTCACCTACATTTTTTTATTAATTTTATTTATTAACCAATCTCGTCCAAGTATTTTTTATTAGATATAGTAACATTTTTTTACTTAATAAGTGAAAATCATGAAGAAAAAAAAAACTACAGATTATAACATTTATCTATTATATCCATAGAAAAATATTTGACAAAAGATATTTTTAGATATTATAAATATTAAATTAAATAATTAATATTTTAAGTGGAAGAAATTTAAGAAGAAATTCATACATAAATTTGCTGCAATATTATTGGAACCTACATATTTAATCTCTTAAACCTCAGAAAAAGTTTCTAGTTTGCATTTGAAAAATAGTTTCGTTTCAATTGTTAAAACCAAAACGAATAGAAATGTTAAATGTAAAGTAAAACAAGGAGCAAAATAAAGGGAGATAACACGCAATATTTGTTAAAGCAGTTTAGACACAATAGTTCTACGTTTGTAGAGCCTTGCTTAGAGAATGATTTGATTCAACAATTTGAACTATACAACTATTTAGCGCAAATTACCCTTTACACACACACACACACACGAGTATTTGCATCCCCAAAGTTAAACTCAAAATGTTATAGACCACTCTCACAAATTCCTCACAATAAAACCAATAAAACTCACTAAAGAATACCTAAAAAAGTGTCACAAAATAACCACAAGAAAACACAACAAAACTGTTGACAAAGACACTCCAAAACTGCCCTATAAATGACGCCACAAGTAACTTATTTATAGGTCTCTTCAAGTGTTCAATCAATAGTGTTTTGATAGGCTTGAAATACATTTAAAAACTAAAATTATCTCATTAATTATCTTTAGTATTTATCTCATAATAGTCTTTATAAACAAGTTCCCGATAGACTCATAGCTTCATTAAGAAGATCGATTGAAGAATTAGAGATTCTAGTTGAACAATACTAATGTTTTGTCAAATATGTCACCATTTTACGAACCATATTAGCTAGCAACAGCCAATCTGAAATCTTCCTATTATTCAAGTTGAAATTTATTCTCATTCTAATAAAACATAGAACGAGCAACAACCAAAAACCCAACATCAACCATGCTAATATATCTAAAATTTCAATGACAACAAAAATCCTTAATAAATATTGTTTTAATTATACATTTTCATAAAACATGAAATTAACTTTCTGATAAATTAAAAATAAAAAATCTATTTTTAACAATCTTTTAATCATACGTGCTCTTTTTTGACATAATGCCTGGAATTACCCATAGTCTCTCACCAACCCAAAAATAGGAGGCACTTGAACCCACATCCTCATACGTTGACAGCAATACTCATACCAATTAAGTTAAAACTCAATCGATAAAATTCTATTTTTTAAAATTTCGATAAATTAAAAAATAAAATTCATAATTAAAGCACAGTTGCAGATCAGGACTTTTGTGATTATTGTTGACATTGAAGACTGAATGTAACCGAGAAAACGGTGCGGCTGAGCTGAGTTTTGCGCTTTATTATAATGGCTATTAACTAAGCTTAGATGCATTACCGAAAAGGGCAAAAGGGGGGGGGTGACAATTCCGTGATCTACGCTGTCAAAATTTGAGGTATCTGACTTTTTACGGTTCCTCCCTCCCATGCATTTCACGTTTCTGCGTTTTAACTAAACTTAAATCCTGTAATTACTTAACAATAACAAATAATAGATAAGGTAACATTCTTTATTAAAATGAATTTTATACAAAAGTTTTAAAATATATATTAAAAAAATAATTTTTTAGAGTAATTTTTTAAAGTCCTTGTGGAATAAATAAAAATGTACTATCAAGATACCAAATACTCGACTAAAATTTAATAGATAAAACTAATTTGTATCCCAATTCCCACGGATAATTGTATGTATTAACTATACAATATTATATTTATCATTTAATATTTTATTATTCATTTCATGATTTTAGTAGAATGATAAAATTTCAAATGTTCAAAGAGCATAAAGGCTTGAAATATATTTAAATCAAAGTTGCAATATAATATATTTACAACTTTATCATGGCATACGTAATCATAAATTTATCTCTCACCGTTTACATTTTCTATCAATTTGATATTTATTTATTCTTTTTTAGTTAAATTTGGCCATTAATCTTTCAAAAGACTCAATTTGATTTTCTTTAATAGAAATGTTGATTAAAATATTAATTTTTTTAACTATGTTGGGGTGGCAACCCATGTGATAGTCCATGTACAATTTATACTAACATGACATTATTTGTTTTATATGTCACACATTAACAAATAATTTAAAATTTATAAAAATATGTAAAATTTAAAAACTTAAAAAGGCCATAAAAAATAAAAAAAAATAGTATGTCAATTAGTATTTTCATTAAAAAAAATCAATTCACTCTTTTTGAAAGGTTGATAGTTAAATTTTAACTCTTTTTAAAAGGTAATGACCATATTTATCTTAAAAACATAAATGACAAAATATGTAAATGTTAATGGCTAAATTTGTTATTAAGCATTCTCTTTTTTTCTCTAAGTCGTTTACTTTTTATCTTTTCTTTTGCTTGGTGGCGGTGCCAACCTTCAGGCTGGCTATCGCCTGCCTTTTTCCTTTCCCATCAACCATTTCATTCTTTCTTCTTCACATTCACTACACATGTTCCCTTTTTTTTCAATTTGCAGATCTATTTTGTGTGGGTATTTTAGTTGTCTTTACAAGTTGTGATCGATAGATGACAGTGTGTCATTCGCTAAAATTCCACCAAACACCAGTAGTTTTTCTTGGAAAGTGGGTAGCTCTTTATCAATTTCTTAATTTATTTTTGTTTTGAGAGTATTTTAGAATAATATATTATTTCATGTGTCAATTTGGATCCATGTTGTCTTAAGTTTTATATATATTTTATTTGTTTACCCATTGTTTAATCAATCTTCAGTTTTAGAAGTTTTTGTCTTCTCTTGTAGCACGTTTTTTTAGTCTTGCTTATGCATGTAATCTTAATTTTACAAGTGATTTTAGGGGTGGTTTTATTGTCGTCCTCTCTAATTTAGTGAATGTTTATTCTTTTGCTGATTTTTTCTTTTCGCTTTGGACCATTCGGAGTTGATTTCCTTATCGTATTAAGTGCTTGCAAACACTCCAGATACGTCGTGCTTGAGTTGTAACAAAACCAATCGTTAACGTGTTATAATATTTTATTGATGCTGAGGCTAAAGCTTTTGTTGTGCTGATGGAGTTTGTCTTTTACCATTTACGACGAGTGTTTACTAAAATTTATTATTAAGCAAACTTTATATAAAAACATAAACAGGACAAAAATACCTTAAAATAACATTTATTCAATTGTATCAATATTGAGCTTTTAGTAGTTGGTGACCCAGTTAACAAGTGACACTAACTCAATGAGAATTTTAAATAATGGTATGGATTAACGATGATGGTCTGGCAACCCACGTGGTAGTCCATGTGCATTTCATGTTGACTTGGCATTATTTGTCTCATATGACACATCAAAAAATAATTTAAAAATAAAAAAAAATCAAAAATCAAAAATTTAAGAATTTAAAAATTTAAAAATTTAAAATTTTAAAAAAATTATAAAAAAATAGTATGAAATAAACATGAATTACCATACATGTCAACATGTAAACATATAATATTTCAATCAATATTTCTATTAAAAAATAATTCGGCTTTTTTTGAAAGGTTAACGATCAAATTTGATTCTTTTTAAAAAAGTTGTGATCCAAAATTAACTCAAAAAAGAACAAAGGCCAAATCAACAAAAGAAATAAACATTAAAGGTTAAATTTGTTATCATACTAAATTTATATAAAAAAATAAGAATACCTTCAAATAACATTCATTCCTTTCCTTTAAAAAATATTCTTTTATATTAATTGAGTTTTTAATAAATTCATATTTGAATTGGAGACCTGGTTAATGAGTGACACTAATTTAATAAAAAATTTAAGTATTGAGATTTAACTAGTCGCAAATTTTTATAAAAATAATTTACACAAAATTTTCTAAAAAAATTATAAAAAAAATTATAAAAAAATAGCATGAAATATCTGTGAATTACCATGCGTGTTGACATGCTTAAACATATAACATTTCCATTAAAAAAATCAATTCAACTCCTTTTGAAAGGTTGTGTGCCAAAAATATTGACAAAAGAAATAAACATTAAGAGTTAAATTTATATAAAATAATAATAATAAAAACCTTCAAATAACATTAATTCCTTTCTTTAAAAAAACATTTATTTTTTTTATATCTTAATGAAAATTTTAAATAATAGTAGTGATAATGAGGAGTAAGAATAAGAAAGTTTTCCCATTCCTTAAGCATTAACTACTTAACAAGTCTTGATCCCAAACTCTGCTTAGCTGAGGGGCTAATCCATATTTTTTTGTCTATAAAAGTTGTTAGCTTTGCTTGTAATTAAATTTAGAGTGATAATCCTATTTTCTTAATAAGAAAGTAGGATTATTCACCCTTATCATTATGCCATTTGTTTTAGAGTTAAGAAACTATCAATAAATTTGTTTTAACCCCAAATTCTCCTCCTTAATAATTAATTATAGAGTAGAGAGTCTAATCCATCACTTTTCTGTTTCAAACTTGGTACCTTTCTTTGTAATTATATTAAACTATTTTCATTTCTTTTATTCAACCATTTTTTGTCTTTGCTACCACTGAATTGCATAAATTACTTTCTGATTAGGTGACCAATAAATAATAAATTAATTAATTAAAATATTTATTATAGAAATTAATTAGTGAATATTTTTTAAAATTTAAATAAACAAATTTACTAAGTTCCTTATTTGCAAATATTAACTTTGTGAAAATTGATAAATATTAATAGTGTATCAATATAATTATAAACTATGTTTTTAGTATGTAAATTAGTGATAATTATGCCACACTCTAAATAAATTTGTCAAGTAGTATATCTCAATTAATATAAAGTTCATTTTACACAAGTAAATTGAAAACAAATTAAGAGCACATAAATATTCAAGAAATAGATACATGAACTAAAAAGTTTGAATTATAGGGACAAAAAACTCAATTTACAGAGACAAAAAAAAGTCAAATTACAGGGAGAATTTTTTTTTGACTTACAGGGAGGAAAAAGCGAACTGTACAGACAAAAAAATAGAATTATAGGGACTAAAAATTCATATTACAGTGACCAAAAAAAGATGAAATACATTGACAAAAATAGTATAATCTCTTGAATTTTATTGATAGACTTTAAGGGTATATATATATATCTATACAGTTAGGGGTGAGCAAAATCCGATTCGATTCGAAGAACTCGATAAAATTTTCAAATTTTGAATTAAATAGTTCGAGTTATTTGAGTTAATCAAGTTATTTGGATCAACTCGAATAAAAAAATAAGTTTTTCGGTTTAACTCGAATGTGAATTACACAATTCGAGTTATCCGAAAATCCGAATAAGAAAAGGCAAAACTACGTCATTTTAATAAATGTTTACCTTTTCTAAACTTAAAAGTCAAAACCATTAAGTTAAAAGGTAAAATTACGTTGTTTTGATAAATGTTTACTAATTAAGTTAAAAAGCAAAATCATTATATTGTTTATGTTGTTAAATAATTTTATACTTCGTTTACTAGTTAAATAATCAATTCATGTAAGCACAACATTGAGTACAAATAATAGGATTCGTTAAATTGACTCGACTTGACTCAAAATTTTTTGACTCGATTCAATTCGATTCGAAAAAAATCAAATTGAGTTCGGTTGCTAAAATAAGATTCGTCAACTCGCATAACTCGAAATTTTTTAACTCGATCCGACTCGACTCGATCGAATACTCACCCCTATATACAGTAGTAGTTACGTAAAAATCAAATTACTAAAAGATAATATCTCATAATAATAGCCTATAATATCCTATTAGGAATCAAATTACTAATAGATAATACCCTATAATATCCTATTATGAATCAATTTGCTAAAAGATAATATCCCATAATAATATCTTAACACCCCCCAAGTTGGAGCATGCAAATCATAAATGCCTAACTTGCTGAGAAAATATTCAAATTGCGATTTACCAAGTGCCTTTGTAAAAATGTTAGCCAACTGAATAGAGGTCGGAACATAAGAATGTGCAATTAACCAATCTTGGATTGCATCCTTAACAAAGTGACAACCTACTTCAATATGTTTAGTACGCTCGTGAAATACGAGATTTTGTGCAATATGTAGCGCAGATTGACTATCACAAAATAAAGGAATTGCTTTAGAATGATGAACACCTAAGCTCACAAGTAACGGAAGCCATAGACCTATACTCAGCCTCAACAGAAGAAAGGGAAACAATATGTTGTTTCTTAGTTTTCCAAAAAATAGGAGACTGTCCTAGAAAGACAAGCCAGCCAATAAGTGAACGCTAAGTTAACGGAAAAGCAACCCAATCCGAATCATACCACCCTTTCAAAGACAAGTCACTATCAAATCTCAAAAGAACCCCTTGGCTAGGAGAGCCTTTCAAGTATCAGACAACACGTAGAGTCGCGTCCCAGTGCTCCTGCCTAGACTCATGCATAAACTAAGATAAGACATGAACCGAGTATGCCAAATCTGGTCTGGTCACTGCTAAATAAATCACACGACCTATTAACCATTTGTATGACTTAGGATCAAACAAAACTATTCCTGCAGCATGCGCTAATTTATGATTTTGCTCTATTAGTGATCTTGTGGGCTTTCTCCCAAAAGACTCGCATTCGAAATAATATCAAGTGCATATTTCCTTTGACAAAGAAATAACTCCAAAGAGCTACGAGGTACCTATATCCCTAAAAAATATTTCAACACGCCAAAATCCTTCATATGGAAGCAAGAATTGAGATACCCCTTAAAAGTGTTCAAAGCAGCAAAATCGTTCCCAGAAATAATCAAATAATCAACATAAACTAGTACATTAATGCGTATAGATCCCTTAGTGTATGTAAAGAGAAAATAATCGAATTATGATTGAAGAAACCCATACCCTTTCAGTGCAGTAACAAGATTCACAAACCAACACCAAGAAGCCTATTTCAACCCATACAAAGACTTGCACAAACAACAAACCATTTCAAGCTAATCAGGATCAAAACCTATAGCAAGCTACATGTAAACCTCTTCATCAAGATAACTATACAAGAAGACATTATGGACATTCATCTGATGTAACTCCCAATTTTTCGAAGTTGCAATAGCTAAAAAGTACGAACAATCACCATTTTTGCCACAAGTGTGAAAGTTTCATTATAGTCTACACCTTCTACCTGGTGATTATCAGAAACAACAAGATGAGCTTCCTTTCTAGGAGGAAGTGTTTCTATAGACCAAGTGTCATTATTGTCCAGAGCGTAAATCTCCTTTTTGCTAGCATCATGCCATTCTACATCCTTCACAGCCTTTTCAAAAGACTTTGGTTCGACCCCTGCAGTAATAGATACAAGAAAATTTCGGTGTTTCATAGTAAATTTGTCGCAATTAAGATAATAAGCTATAGGAAATAGAGTACCTAAAGGAGGCTCTGAAGCAGGTGAGGCGGGAGATGGATTTTTCTTTATGACGGTATGAGTGACAAAATACCGAAGCTTCACAGAGGAAAATTTCTCCCTATGCCCTCGTCCCAATTCAGGCGCATCATACCCAAAGTCCCCTATACCACAGTATCGTTGGAAGAAGAGGATACCACAGGTGTTAGAGAACTCGCAAGCAACGAACTCACAGGCCATAGAGTACCATGCGGAGGAACTGTCGTAGGTTGCAACACGTCTAACTCACTAAAGATATATATAAAAAATCACGTTTGCACTCCTATATGGTAGGGCAACATTGTCAGGTTTAATGATTGCAGCATTCCCATTCAAATACAGAAAAATATTCTCAAAAAATTTCACATTGCGAGACACAAAGAAATTATTAGAATCCATGTCATATAAATACCAACCCTTTTTTTCCAACAGGGTACCCAACAAAAACACACTTTCGACTTCAACTAGCAAACTTATCACCCTTAGAACGTTGATTATGAGCAAAACATTAGCAACCAAACACACAAAAATCATCAAACAAATGAGGGATACCAAACAAAATTTTATAGGGTGTTTTATTATGAAGAAGAGGTGAAGGAGTTCAATTAATGAGATGAAAAGTAGCCAACACACACTCCCCCCAAAAAGATATAGGCAGATTTCCCTATAAATGCAAAGCATGAGCTATATTTAAAATATGTTGATGTTTCCTCTCCACTCTCCCATTTTGTTGAGGAGTACCAACACAAGATGTTTGAAAAATAATGTCATTTGCAATAAAATAATCTTGGAGAAAATTAAATTTTGTCTCATTATCACTTCTAACACACTTTATTTGTTGAGAAAATTGACGACCAATCATAACAATGAATGACATGAAAACTTTGAAAAGCTTATTTTTATTAGCCAATAAATATACCCAAACAACCTGAGAGAAATTATTAACTAATATTAAAAAATAATGAGATCCACAAGATGAAGGAGTGTAAAAAACCCCCATAAATCACAATGAACTAACTCAAAAATATGAGTGGTTTTTTGTTCACTAATTGCAAAGTTCTTTCTAGTTTGTTTAGCACAGTGATAAATTTCACTTGTTTTATTCAGATGACCTCTAGAGTTACTAACGTAAGGAAATAACTTTACTACTTTCTCGGAAGGGTGACCCAATCTTCTATGCCAAAGTTTCAAAGAGGATGAAGTTTCAATTGAAACTGTTTTGACCTTCGAAACTTGTTGAAAGTAGTAAAGTCCATCCCGTCTCTCACCTGCTCCAATTAGTTCCCTCAAATGAAGGTCCTGAATAGCACATATGTTAGTAGAAAATTAGACAAAATAGTTCATATCATCATTCAGCTAGGAAATCGAAATTAAATTACAATTTAATTTAGGAACGTAAAGAATGTATTTTAAGTAAATTTTATCCGTTAGTTTAACCATTCTTTCTTTGGCAGCTAGCATTGTTTGGCCATTAGGGAGTCCTATGAAACATGCTACAACATCTCTCACATTCATCAAACACATAAGATCACTCGTAACATGATTTAAACACCTCGTATTAATAATCCAATTATTCTTGGACTTACTATCCAATTGAGTGGAAGTTGATCGTTTATTACTGAGCACAGTTAGAAGAGACTGTCATTACTTAGTAGTAAAACCAGGAAGTGTTGCCCCCTAACACTTGTGTTGCCTCTGCTATGTTCTAAGCTAATGTTGCTCTATGGCTGGTATCTACGGTAATAGCGTTAGCTTGCACACTGCCTTTGTTATGAGAAACTCGCTATGTGAAAATGCGACACCTGTCTTGCCATCGCAACCATCACTTTTCATCTCTAATTTCCCATACTTCTTGAGCCACAAATCTGGGTGGCCATGTAAGTCAAAAACATGTAGCTACCTCATGCCCTTTGCAATGGCAATGAGTACACAACAAGGTCATTTTATCAATACGATCAGCTTGACCTTTGTTACGACCCTCCGTGCACACTGCGAAGCCTAGAATTTCGGGCTTTTCTTCCTTGACCTATGTAATGCTGCATATGCGTTTCTCTTGAGTAATTTGCTGGAATGCCCGATTCAAAGAAGGCAAAGGATCTTGGGAAAATAATGTAGACCTGATCTGGGCATAATAATCAAAATAGAGACCAAGAAGAAATTGATGAAGCCGGTCATGCTCATGACTTTATTCATGCATCTTCCTTAAGTTATATAAACATTGTCCACACTTGCAACAAATCAAAGGTTCACGATTATCTAATTCATCTTACAAAACCTTTAATTTACTAAAATAAACTGCAACACTCATAGTCTTGGTTTGCTCACAACGACTAATATTTGCTTTTAATTGTTGAATACATGGACAGTTGACAACAAAAAAACATTCATGTAAATCATCTCAAAAAGTTTTCGCATTATCATAATTGGAAAGCATCGATCTTACCTCCGGATATATAGTATTGAGAATCCAGGATACAAGTATACAATGGATGGTAACCCAATCATCCTTCGAGCAAGGGAGAACAAGATCTATAATGGTACCGTCAAGAAATCCAAATTTGTGTCGAGAATACAAAGCAACAAGAATAAAAAAAGCCCAATCATCAAAATTATCGAGCTTTAATCGAATAGGAGTAATAAAGTCACCCGGTCAATCTTGAGGACCCAAGAAAAATGGAGAATTAGGTTCAATTTTAGGAGGTGGTGGTGGAAGAGGAGGAGGAGGAGGAGAAGTCTCGTCGCCAACCATTTAGAATGATAAAAAAAATAATTTGTATCAAAAACCTTGCTCAAATTCCATGACAAGAATAAGGTAATCTCTTGAATTTTATTGATTGACTTCAAGGGTACATATATATCTATACAGTCATAGTTACGTAGGAATCAAATTACTAAAAGATAATATCCCATAATAATATCCTATAATATCCTATTAGGATTCAATTTTCTAAAAGATAATATCCCATAATATCCTAACATGCATGGGAAAAAATCGACTAACAGAGAGGAAAAAGATTGATTTACAACGGCAAAAATTTTTGACAAATAAAGGCAAAAAAAAAAGTACAACAATTTAAAAGCATAGAAAGAACTAACCTTAATGGATGAAATCATCTTGCAAATGAATCTCCATAGTTGATTTTTGTAGATTCACATTGGCTTTTTTTTAGATTTACTTTGGACTTTAGGCTTTGGACTTTGAGGTGAAAGTGAAAATGGGAGAATGAAAGCTACTGATATATTAACACCCCTGTTAGGTTTGAGAGCATGTGGCAAAGGGAGTAATTTTTGAGTAAGCATGGTTAGATATGTCATTCCACATATCTCATTCCCATTCAACCGTGAAAAATGTTGCCCATCCCAGCGTTTTTTGTTTTGGAAGTTTTAGCTCAACAAGCTCTTGCAAACCTTCATTCACCAAACATTACAATTAGAGGGTTTGATTATTCAATCCTCTATTTGTGCCCTAACAACTAAAAAATCCAAAACTCTACCGAACAGCCCAAAAGGAATTTTGACATTAGTCTAATTCACCACCTTAGTCCTTTTATTGCTCAAACTTTTAAAATTAATCTTTATGCTTTTTTAATAAGGGTACAAGGTATAGGTTGTTTAAGAATTGAACTCGAGATCATTGTCAATTAAAGACTTGTGCACAAATATTTTATTATTTCACATGTGGTTTAATTGACTTGTCCTTATGTTTTTAATTTAATAAATTTAGTCCTCTACTTGTTTGATTTAAAAACTAAAGTTCAATTGACAATACTATTAATTATTTTTCTTCAAATTTGAAAATGTGTTATTGATTTTGCTTTAAATTTTAAATCATGCCCTTAATTTTAGAATAACACATATTTAAATTTAACTAAATTTCATTAAAAATGTTATCAATTGGATTTTAATTTTTAAATCAAATAAGTACACGGACTAAATTTGTATAGTTAAAAATAGAAAGCCTAAATTTCAAATATTCAGAGAGTATAGGGACTGAGAGCATAATTAAACCTTTGATGTTTAACAATATAGCGGTCGATTGAACGGTGCATCGCGATGGAAAGTTACATTTACTGACAAGAAAACTTAAAGACCACGTGGCGCGACACAAGCTCATATAAAAAAGCAAGGGTAAAACAGTAATTGATCAAGGAAGAGAAAATTTTCAAAAGACGCTCCCCTTCCCGATCCTGCTGTCCCATTTTTACCCTTGGTTTAAATTAAAATTCTCCATTGTATCCTTTCGTTTTTTCAACTTTATTCGACGCGTAAAGTCATAGCACCTTCGATTTCGCTTCTTCAGTGTTTCTTTTTTGCTCTTCCAAGTCACGTATCTTCTCTTCCCCTTCGATGAATTTTTAGTTTTAAATTTAAATTCATTAAAATTCGACAAGTGGATAGATTTTGTTTTCGTATGTAAGACTGTTGTTTTTTTGGGGGGTGATTTTGATTTCTGAATTTAGAAATTGACCGTTTAAAGAAATCGTTACTACTTAATACTGCTAGCGTTTTAAAAAAAAATCCAGAAAATTTTGGATTCTTACGTTATTCGAATCAAAATCTATTGTTTTTCATTTTTAAACAAGTTTTTAGATTTTATTCGGTTAGGATTTTGCAGAGCTCGAGTTTCGAGGTGGAAAGTATACGGTTATGGAATCAGATCAGAGAGCATAATGGAGGGAAAACGACACTGTTTTGGTACTAAAGTTGATACTAGTTCTTTTAAACTGAACCGCCATTTTCGTTTCGAGGGAAAAGAAAACAAAACAAGCAGAAATGAGAAAATGAGTAAAACTTTTTATTATTATTAATTTATGAGTATAAACTATAAAGTTGAAGATTTTCGTTGCTTGACTATTAAGCATAGTTGGTGACCACTAGGGAAAGTTTTCTGCTCTTTCAAGAATTAAAAATTAAAATTTGAGTGTTTTTTTTGGGGGGGGGGTTAGGAAGGGATCTTTTCATCTTAACTACCAGTTCTCATTGACATTTGATTTTGTTTTTTAAAAATGGTTAATTTAAGTGATGTTTAACCTTAAAAGTAGAATATAAGAAGCAAATCATTTTCATGTTGGTTGGATAAAGTCTATAATTAGCTCGCTGTTGCTGATATAATCAGTAATTAGTCTTTATACTCATGGATCGTTTTCTATAGTTAGTTGGATTTTATAATCATGATTAGCTTCTTTTTGCAGATAGGCTTATGGTTGTGAAAGGATTGGCCTGAGCTTTAATATATATTTAGCAACCCCAACAACCTTGCTGTTAACTTGTAAACTCTCTTGCATTTTTAGGAAAGCAAGGGTGAGTACGATGTGTGTTTGATCTATCGAGTTTGATTTTTTGTCCTCTTTTTGAGAACCTGCAAATTCATGGCTCTTTTTTTCACTTAACGCCTAGTAGGGTGAGTAACAAGAAAAGTGGAGTAGGAAAAAAAAATGGGGGCAATTGGTGGGGAGGAGTTAAAGCAGGTGGAGAAAGAACAGAAGGCGCAAACGGCAGGTGCTCGTGAGGAGAGGATTCTTGTTGTGGTGAGGTTGAGGCCTTTGAGTGACAAGGAAATTATAGCAAATGAAGTTGCTGATTGGGAATGCATCAATGATAACACTATCCTATATCGGAACACCCTCCGGGAAGGGTCCACATTCCCGTCTGCCTATACATTTGGTAAGCAAACTCTTCCATTTTCGGGGCCAAACCATTTTTTATTCCCTTAAACTAGTGATAGCCAACTCTCAGTTTCTAACTCATATTTTCTGAACTTGGTATTCTTTTTTTTTTCTATGATATATTCTTTAATTGTTGAGATCTTGATTTCGTTTTATATTACAAATTCATGGTAGAAGTTGTTTCTGTTATATGCTTGGGATTTGGAAGCAGCTTTGTTCAATAAAGTTTCATATATGAGACTTATGTTGCTGTCTCTTTTTTCTTCCTTCATATGTTGGGAACAGATAGAGTATTTCGGGGTGACTGCTTGACAAAGCAAGTATATGAGGAAGGAGCCAAGGAGGTTGCACTTTCAGTCGTTAGTGGTATTAATTGTAAGTAGTGGTATTCGCAATTTGGCATCTTGGTGTTTTGTCTCTTTTGTTAAACTACTTGGTGAGGAAAAAACAGTTTTTTCTAACAAATTTTCTTCCTTCTGTTCCACAGCTACTATTTTTGCATATGGGCAAACTAGCAGTGGGAAGACGTACACCATGACTGGAATAACTGAGTATACTGTCGCAGATATATTTGACTACATAAACAGAGTAATGAAAGTTTTGACTCATCTTAGTTCCACCATGTTTTTATGTCTGTTGCATCTTTCCCGTACCTATTATTTCGAAGCTTTTTTTTTTTAACTTACTACCAATGTCATCATTTCAGCACAAGGAGAGAGCATTTGTTTTGAAGTTCTCAGCAATTGAGATATACAATGAAGCAATTAGAGACCTCCTAAGCTCAGAAAACACTCAACTTAAGCTGCGTGATGATCCTGAGGTGAATAAGGACATTTCTATTACTTTCAGTTTACTGAGTTATGTTTGATCTAACAAGTTCTTTTCATCAGAGAGGAATCATTGTGGAAAAAGTTACAGAGGAAGTGCTGAGGGACTGGAACCATTTAAAAGAACTCCTAGCTATTTGTGAAGGTAAAGCATTTTAAAGAGTCCTATGTTTACTGAATGATGTTGCACACTTGTGCCTTCATTTATAATCATTACCTTTTTAATGCGTTGCAATGCTGCAGCTCAAAGAAAGATAGGAGAGACCTCATTGAACGAGAGAAGCTCCAGATCTCATCAAATTATAAGATTGGTATCCTCCTCTTCCCTTCTCTTCCTTTTTCTTTAATGTTTAATTGAGAATAGCTCATGTGTAGTGACGTTGAGTTGTTTTTCTTTCCCTTTTAGCTTACTGTAATGTGGGTTCTAACTTTTGTAGACAATTGAAAGCTCTGCTCGTGAGTTCCTAGGGAAAGAAAATTCAACAACCCTTGCAGCAAGTGTGGTATGGCTCGTGGAATTTACTTTCACATTTGCATTTCACTGGGAGCTCCTAAAATGGTTAATTCATGCAAAGATGGTATTTGAGTGCAGAATTTTGTTGATTTGGCTGGAAGTGAGCGAGCATCTCAGTCATTATCCACCGGCGCAAGACTGAAAGAGGGTTGCCATATAAATCGTAGTTTACTGACCCTGTCAACTGTTATTCGCAAGCTAAGGTTAATTGGATCATCATATACTTTGAGTGCTCATAGTGTTTTAAATTCAACCATCTGCAAGAGACTATTTTATGTATTTAAATTTGTTGTCGGATGTAGTTGGTTATTGTCCCAGTAGTTATCTATTACTTTGCTTGATTGAGTTCCTTTTTCCTTTTTGGTTTTTACTTTTCTCAATTTTAAATCGAAACGGAGAACTTGGGCATAGTTTTATGATGGTTTGCGTATTAGTTTGTGTTATTAAAATTGTGTTGAAATACAGAATATTGATGATTTAGGCAGTGTCTTGTTAAAATTTTCTCACCTACTAGATTCATGATTGTGGTTCTTTGGTGGATGCAGTAAAGGCAGACAAGGACATATCAATTACAGAGATTCTAAGCTGACACGCATATTGCAGCCTTGCTTGGGTGGTAATGCCAGGACTGCCATCATATGTACCTTGAGTCCTGCACGAAGCCACGTTGAACAAACCAGAAACACTCTTCTGTTTGCTTGTTGTGCAAAAGAAGTTGCTACAAAAGCGCAGGTCAATGTGGTCATGTCTGATAAGGCCTTAGTTAAGCATTTGCAAAGAGAAGTGGCCAGGTTAGAAAGTGAACTCAAGAGTCCTGTCCCTCCTCCATCAAACAGTGACTATGCAGCTTTACTGAGAAGAAAAGATCTTCAGATTCAAAAGGTTATGCTTTGCTTTTGAAACACATTTGAAAACATACTAGGACTTGCTACCATGTGTACCTGAATGAATATGAGTTACAGTTACACATCACATATTTATTTGCTGAAATGCTTCCTGCTGTGTTATCCTTTAAGTTCCATTACACTAGGAGTCATATGCATTGTGCTCAATAGTGCCAGGAGGGCATTGGGGCTTGACTTTTGAAAGCATTTCTTCATATCTATTTATGTGAAACTAATATAAATGGTTTTTTTTTCCCCATCTAATAACCAGTGTTACCTGGTGATGAATCATGCATTCTGGTGTTAAAATTATAAAGCTTGAATTATAGAAAATTGGATGCGGGACGGTGATATTTGACTCTAGCATTGCAAATAGATACTTTTGCTTGCGGAAAATTAGGCTGAATAAAAGCCTAATTCCTGACATCCGGGGTGGCTGATATGTAAAAATAGAATTGAAAAAGCTTAGAGCATTTACATGTTGCCTAACATTGTTTACACGGCATTGCATTAAGCAGATGGAGAATGATATTAGAGAATTGACCAAGCAACGTGATCTTGCTCAATCTCGGGTTGAGGATTTGCTAAGTGTGATCAGAAATGATAAACATTCAGGACAGTCGGTATGTGTTATTGCCTTAATTCTGTATCTTCGAATGTTATCGCATTCGCTAAATGTAGTCCTAATTGCTATGTTATACTTTTAATTGCTTAATTTCTAGTTAGTTCCATCTTCAGCCTCTAACCCTTCTTTCATTTCTCTGATCAGGCAAGGATCAATTACCAACCCAATCAACAAGAAGGGGATGCATGGGAAGATGACTACTCAGCATCGGAGTCATCATGTTTGGCTGATTCTAATCGGTTGGATGTGCATGTTGGAAAATTTAATTCCATCCATTGTTCTGACACAGAGAGTGGGAGCAATATTGAGCAGCCCTATCATCAGCCTCTGAACAATCATGAAGATCATTCCATGTCTGTTTCTGGGCAAAGTCTTGATGAGACTCTAGGTGAAACTGCTGATGACCCTGATGAATACTGCAAAGAGGTTCAATGTATTGAGACAGAAGAACCAGCGAGGGATTATAATTCTGACTCTCGTGGCTTACCAAACGGTGAAAGTGAAGGAACATTGGCATTGACAGTCTATGGAGATGGTGATGGGACTGACCAGGAAGCAATGTCTACCTCAATGAATGGAGATAGAGAAGCTAATCATATTCAAAATGGTATTGCGGTTGACTCATTGGAGCAGAGACTCCATCATGTACAGAACACAACTGATTCTCTTGTCAGCCCTGATAAATCATCCCCATACCCTCAGCTAGCAGATTTGTCAAGTTCTAGAAGCCTGAATTTGAGTAGGAGCTTGAGTTGTAGAGCAGATGTCATGAGGGGTACATCTTCTCCTTATGCCGACCGAAAACATTTTGAAAGCACCCCGCCTAATGGATGGGAGAAAATTTTTCCTGGAAGACCACATGGTTATGGAAAGAATTTCCCTTTATTAAATTATGGGGCCAATAATGGAGTGCTCTCAAGGAATAATTCTCAATCTTCTCTTGGGAGTGCTTCCATCAAGACTTCTGTGGATGAGGATATAACTAGCATTCAATCTTTTGTTGCAGGATTTAAGAAGCAACTTGCTAATGGTCAGGTGAGAATTGCCAACCATTTTGCCTTCCATGTCTGGAACAATAAAATTTGCACTTGAGCAATGACATTTGTCTTTTTATTTCTTTGAAAAATATTCGGTACATTCATCATAGATTCAGAGCACGGAACTTGAAGTAGATGAGTCCAGAAAGAGTATGAAAGATGTAGGATTGGACCCAATGCATGACGCATCAAGCACTCCTCTGCATTGGCCTCAGGAATTCGAGAGGCTGCAGAGAGCAATACTTGAACTTTGGCAAGCTTGCAATGTTTCCTTGGTCCACAGAACATATTTCTTCCTGCTCTTTAAAGGTGATCCAGCTGATTCCATTTACATGGAGGTGGAGCTTAGGAGACTTACCTTCCTCAAAGAATCATTTTCTGAAGGAAATCAAGCCGCAGAAGATGGTCGCACTCTTACACTGGCTTCAAGGTTATTTCTCTCTTTTGCAACTACTGATAGTCAAAAATAGACCTACATTATCTCACATTGTTTTTAGTACAGGAGAAATCTCTGTTTGAAAACTCTACCAGTAGAGTAGAATTTTTGTCGTTTTGAATAGTACATGTCCAATACCGAGTGTTGCATATCCGTGAAGTATGCTTTAATGCTCGTCTTAGTATTTATCTAGGAAAATCGAATATTGAAAAGATGGTAATTTAGAGGACCAAACCAACAATCAATGAAAATCTAGAAAATGTTTGACATCGATGGTGATTTTATGTATTACTTTCCTGACATGTTACATATTATCCCTTGCATCAAATTTCTACTTAAAATAAACTTCTCTTAAGTGTTCAAATGTGGACGCAGTGTGAGAAGTCTTCACCGTGAGAAACAAACCTTGAGCAGGCTGTTGCGTAAAAGATTTACGGAAGAAGAGAGAGAGAAATTGTATAAGAAATGGGGCATTGAGTTGAACTCGAAGCAGAGAAGGCTCCAGCTGGTGAATCAGTTGTGGAGCAATAACAAGGATATGAGCCATGTAAAGGACAGTGCTGCCATTGTTGCAAAGTTAATTAGGTTCGTAGAGCAAGGAAAGGCCCTGAAGGAAATGTTCGGGCTTAGCTTTACACCTCCACACCCAAGGCGAAGAAGCTATGGTTGGAAAAACAGCATGGCATCACTTTTTTGAAAGCTTTTTGTTCATGCCTACGTTACAACACAGGTTTAGAGGTAATTTCTGGAAAATTGTAGGCCATTTAACATTGTTTTTGTGATTTATTTTTTTGGGGGGTTAAATAACAGATTGTGATGACCTTTCATAAGGTGGTGTAAAAATATGTATGTAAAATCTTAACCGGAGTGGATTAGAGATTTTAAATATAAATTGTTGGATGTAATTTTACAAACTTATGATGGGTTTGTTATGTTCCGTGCTTTTCAATTATTTCTTCTACTATATTCAACCATCTCATTATTTTAATACGCCAATCATTCTACTTTTTCAATACCTCCTTTTACAACTTCAATTTTTAAGTCTTAATCGAATAGATGACTGTCGGATAAACTATACGAATGATGATTAAATTATGAGGGTGTTTTCATTTTTTTCAGTCACTATGTTGTTAAAGTCTGAAACGGATGGATGATATGATCATTTATTTCTTTAATAAATTATATGAATGTCCACTTAACTATGAGAGTATTTTTGTTTTGGCCATCTAATTATAATTTTTTTTTAGTCGCTAAAGTTTTTAAAATTAAATTTTCAGTTACCATGTTGTTAAGTTAACAATGGAAGTTTGAGGTAACTTTTTTTTTATTGGTCTAATAACAAGTTTAGCTATTTAATATTTATACCTTCTATTAATTTAGTCATAATTTTAAAAAAATATCATAAATTATCGATAAAATTTTTTTAACAATTTAAATTAAACTGAGCTTCTTTGACACTTAAAATATAAAAAAAATAAAAATAAAAATAAAAACTCAAAAAGGATTTTAATTTTTGGCATCAAAAGACGTTGGAAACTTCTTTTTATTTATTTTTACATTAAATCAATGATTCCCTGGTTCCAAAAACACCCCAAATCATTCCAACATCAAATGAAAAAATAATTTATAAAAAGAAAGTTTTACGCTAAATACTAGTAAAAATATTGAAGGTTAAATTTATTTATTTTTTTTAAATAGGACTAAATTGGTAGAATAGTTAAATATTGAAGGAAAAATTTATTCTTGGTTAAATTTTGCTATTGGACTCTGTATTTTACGTAAGTTATGTATTTAGTACCTGTACTTTTTTGAATTTTGAAATTTTAGTCTGAATCCAATAGTAGCAGTTAAATTGTTTGGTTAAATTATATCATTAGTCTTATGTTATGCGTGAAGTTATAGATTTTATTCACTAATTGGATCATTCTTAGTGGTTATATTTTTTTAATTTTAAAATTTCAGTCTTAATACAAACGACAGTCGTTAAAAATCTATATACTGATTTTTTGTGAGTAATATGTGAAAATAACAAAACAGACATAGCATACACATGTGATAATATGTTTGACATATTAAATTTTAGAAATAACGTAACTTAATAAATTTAATAGCTATCGTTTAGTCAAGACTAAAACTTTCAATTTCTAAAAGTACAGGGACTAAAACTGACCAAATTAAAGTACAAGTATTGAATCCACAACTTATGCAAAGTATAAGGTCTAATAACAGAATTTGAACTTTGTTATTAGGCAAATAAAAAGGCCATTGTTATTAACTTAACGACATGGTGACTAAAAAAATCTAATTTCGAAAGTTTTAGTGACTAAATCAAAAAACTTTAATAGTTAGGTAATTAAAACAGAATCACACTCATAATTAAGTAATTATTCGTATAGTTTATCTAAAAAATAAAAGCCATGTCATCCAATCATTTCAGATTTAACAACACATGAAAAGAAAAATGAATTCGAATAGTTTAATATTTAAATTTAAATTTTTCATAATTAAATGACCAAAATAGAAACAAGATAAAAGTTTAGTAGCCATCATATATTTTAAAAAAACAAATTGATATATGTTTCTTGGGTTGTAATAAAATCAAATAATATTTTTTTTACCAAAAAGTATTAAGTGTAATAATAAAATATATTATACTTGACATAAAAATAATCAAAAAAATCCAAACATGTTTTGTAAAAGGAGTCCAAGAATAAAAAATAAATATCAAATGATTTTTTCACTTTTATTTTAAACAAAACGATTCTATTAAATTAAAATGCTAAACGGTGCGTTGGGAGGACGATAAAACACAGTCGTTTCAAATCAATTGGCCCGGTGTCCGCACTAGTACCGTCTTAGATCACTTCCTTCCATACCTGAAAAGTGAAAAACGGAAGGCAACCAAAATGAGCGGAGCCACGACGGTGGCGTATTTAGCTCGAAGAGCAGCGCAAAAGGAGAAAGTCCGGATCCTCTACCGCTGTGCCCTTAAAGACATCCTTAACTGGGCCGTCCATCGCCACCTCTTCTATCAAGATGTATTTGTTCTTTTCACGCTCTTTTTTTTTTTTCAATTAATTGAAACTTTGATTTTCATTATATTTTTTTAGTCCTCTGACCTTCGCGAGAAATTCGAAGCTAACAAGCATGTGGTTTGTCTTCTACTTTCACATTTTCACATTTTCTTCTTGAATTAATTTATTTATTTTTAGTAAATAATATTGTTGGTAAACTTGAATGAAGATTACTTGAGTATTAAAAGTTTCTTTTTACTATATTTTTAAGAATTTTCTTTTGGAATTTTTTAATGATGACGATTCTTTTGTGTTTATGTTGGCCTTTCAGTTTGTATATTTGGTGACGCTGACTTGTACAATTTGCTTCTTCTTTTTCTTTTTCTTTTTTTTTTTTGCAGGAAGATCTTGATACAGTTGATAAAATGATAGCTGCAGGTGAAGCAACTTATAATAAGTGGCGGCATCCTGATCCTTATATCAGTGAGTACCGAATACTGCAATAGTTAATATGGTTGGTATATATAAGAGAGTTTTGGTGAATTAATGGAATGTGAAATAGTGCTTTTCCTTTGATGCGTAGACTTGTCTAAAAGAGATTGGTCATCCAATGCAGTGGCGGAGTGAAAAAAAAAATTTTGGCCAAAATTAAATTGTATATTTTTACTATGCAATTTCATTTTAATACTTTGTATCTTTATAATTTTTGAAAGGTTAAATTAAATTTTTATCATTTTTTGGGTTAAAGTGTAATTTTATCATTACTAATGTAAAATTTTATAAATTATAAAAGGCCTAAATTAAAAATCTACCATTTTAGGGGGCCTGGGTAGCCATTGATCCAATGTTTATGTCATCTCAATAATTCTTGTTTTGGATTCATACATTCCTTTGAAACAATTGAGAGGAAAATGGTTCGAAATTTTGAACATGGTAAATTCTTTTGATATCTAATTAACTTTTTATCGGGGTTTCAATTCCTTCTTCGGTGATAGTTTCATGATTCATGATTTACCAGTGGACTTCCATTTAAATGTAATAAACAAGATACATGATTTACCAGTGGCCTTCCATTTAAATGTAAAAATATGTATATATTATGGTTTATCAAAGACATATATTCCAGCTTGTTCAATATCCTCCTCTGTATTGTTCCAGTATTTTGACAGGAAAATTTGAGATCATTCCTCTCAGATCCCATTGTGTTCTTTACATTGCTCTTCTATCTGTTATCCACTATTTACAGTGATTATCAACCCATTATTTCTGCAAATTAGAAGAAAAGTAAAAAGGAAAGCCTTTTTGCTTGTCTTGTATTACTACTTCCATCCATTTTTACCATTATTTCTTTCTTTAAGTAGATTTTATCTTTATTTTGATCAATTACTATCTATATTCCTGGACAAAGGTGGGGTGAAGGAAACCAGGGAAGTGATTTTATCCCATAAAGTGCTTGCATCCTTCTAGTAAATGCTGTGCTGTGTTGTCTTATTTTGTTGCTTGCTTAGTTGACCTATATTTTTTGGGTATTGTCAGATGCTTTTATGAAATTTTCCAATTAAGTTTGTTGCTTTTTTATCCAGTTTTAAAATTTCACTCTTGATGCAGATTGAGATTGTTTATGATTGTGGTCGAGAAGACAACGACTAAAACATATACCTTTCCTTTCCCAAGAAATAAAGGTTAGCCATATTCTTTTGTTATATAGAATTCACATCATCTGTTATATAATTCACTCCTCTCAAATAACTGGCTACTGATGGGTTGCACTTTTCTAAAAATGTTTAGCTGCTAAAATAGCTTGGATTTAATTGAAAACCAAGAGAGCTGCTTCTCCACCTGTATAGCAGGTTGGAAGTGAACAATGTGTTAGTTTGTCACAAAATTGGGTTTTTTGGCGATGATAACTTTCCGTGTTAAGTCTCCTCCTAATCTGTAACGATGTTTTCTCTAAGGTTCCAATCCAATGCACGATCAATTAGTTAGTGATTAAAAGAGTCTCTTTCCCCCAGTCTACCCATTTGGTTGCTTCTTTAATGTTGAACCTTTTTAATTCCCGGTTGACGCAGCTGAAGCGTGAATAACATTCATGTTGATGCTTCTTTTGCACTTGTTGCAATGTGCCAGTGTTTGGGTTTCTTTTTATTAGATAATTGTTCAGATTGATTGAAGTAGGAAGATCATGAATCCTTTCTTGTGAAAACTATTTTTGTCAAAATTTTACATGCATCTTTTTGTCTACTTGGCTGCTGCATTTAGACCTGGCAATTCATTTTGTGTTTGTATTGTTACTTTCAAATTGTGTTTAATTTTTTATTACATTAATAATTTTTGTTAAATGGATTTTGACAGGTCGTGTATTTGCATGTTTTTCGGGTTAATTTTATCGTAGAAATTGCAAGGAAACCTAATTATGATGGTGGCAGCATGCAAGACCTTCGCTTTCTTGGCATTGGCTTTTAAACGAATTATTCATACAAGTATTATTACTTATTAGCTCATATGTGGTAAAACGCCCTTATGCTCCATGAAACAAACAAAACACGATAGCATAAATTTGCAATTTGGCACCAACAGATGTTGGGTGTGGATATTTTCTTCAAGTAAGATTTCAGGTTCAAATTTTATGGATTGAAAAAAAAAACAGCGTTGCCGTTCAGGGTTCAATGGATTTAGTTGAAATCTAATATTGTGGGTCACAAAAGTAAAAAACATACAAAATTCTCAGCTAATGATGTATAGTGATGGTGCAAAACAATATCAATATAAAACATTTCACCACCTTCGTACTCGTTTCATCGTCGCCATGTAAAATCATATTATATGCAATAAAATTGACCCGATTGAGACATAGATTGGTAATTCCTAGAATGCTTACAAGTAAAAAAAATAGTGTCCATTACAGAGTTTTACGGCAAAGCTCCTCTGTTTTATTAGTTTTATTTGCCCAGAGTGAGAGAGTGATGCTGGACGAGAATGAAGAAGATGCATTGTAATCTGTTTTAGGTAAGAACATTTTGGGGTTAAGCTCTCTCAAGTCGGGACTCATTAACTGTTATCACAATGTCAGTGATCTGGTTGACAATGGTCAGGGGAGAGCAGGCACTATAATCTTAATGACTTCAAATAGGGTCACCACCAATTTATTTGTATTTCGAATCTTGGAACCCTTCACCATAGAAAAGATTGAAGACATGAAACTGGGTTTCATCATGCGCTAATGCAGGTTTTGAAGTGTTTTTTACTTGACATTCTACAGAGATTAAAGGAGAATTGAGTCACTTGAACCTTGAGCTCTGAGGCAGATGCTTTGTTCCTTAGCTCACATGTAACTTTGGGAAACACAGGCAACAAAGTAATGCAGGGGTTTGCAAATGTTGATTTTTAGCAAAAGGTAAATGATCTCTCCTCTCTTATTCTAAATCAGATTAACTATGAAACAATTTTTTTTTTTAAAAAAAACCTATATCCAGTATAGCTATTATGAAATATGACATACCTTCCAAAAATTTGGATCCGAGATATATCTTCAAAGGTTCATTATTTGACTGTTTAGGGTCTGCACTAGAATTTCAGTACTCTGGGCAGCAACCTCATTTGATGGGTGATCTATCTATGAGGCCTATGGAAACCGGAATTGCCTCTCCTAACCTAAACGTTTTCTGAGGCCATGCTTTATGTTGCAGCAGATGAAAACCAAGCCCTTGAATTAAACCAGGGACATGCATTCAAGTAAACATCCGTAAAACTGGTTCTTCCTAAAACCATAAATCATTTACCATGAAGAACCATCATCTCACTCCTAAATTCCCAATTTTCAACTCATGAATGGTATCTTACTCAAGACCACTCTAACTCCTAATTCAGCTTATCTGAAAAAGACTCACAGTTTCCTAGGGGCTCTGCTTCCTCAACTATTAATAATTGCTGCATATAATAATTAGGGTTTTCTCTGGCTCTTATGCAACAACCATTCAAAACACTTAAAATTGTTTCTAGAACTTAAACCAACAAATATAAAAGCAAAGCTACTAATAACAAAAACCCTGAAAATTGTACAAAAGTTTTTGCTTTATTATTACAGCTATTACAAAAGAGAAAAAAAAGCATAGTTTTTGAAAAATAATCAGATGAGCTTGAAGGGGAGAGGCCAAGGGGTAGACCTGGGAACTTCGACCTTGTCTTTGATACGTTCTATCTTCTTCTCTTTCTTGGGTCTGGCGTTCCCGTACGATCCTTTGAATCTCTTCCCTTTCTTCGTCTTCTTGTCACCTCTGCCGCAAAGGGTCGGTGCCGGCGGCGACGCCATTACTCCAATCGGCGAAGCCCATGATAGAGCAGGCCACTGCTTCATCACCACTCTCGTTGCTACGGTGCCGCACCACTGAATTATCGCCATTTCCACGGCTATCTATCAGTAACGGAGGCAGACAATAGAAGCCTAGAAATAGAATCATTAGGCTTTATATTTTATTTTGGGCTACTTATTAACCAACCCTCTTTTCTATTTGGACCCATTTTACATTGCTTTCATTTAATCCACTTTTTTGTAACCTCTATTTTACTTTTTTTTAATTTTCAAAAATAAAATAAAATAAAAAACTTTGTTTTAACTAAGTCCTTTTCATAAATATTTTTAAAAAAGAATAATGTCTTTTAAGTAAAATTTGATATTCAAGTACTTATATATATACTATTTTTTTATCTATGTAAAGCACGAAATTTTTGTATTTAATAATTAAAATTTATTAAATTAGTTCATTTAAGTTTTTAATATTTTTAATATTTTAAAAATAAAAATATTAGTATCACATTTAAAAATATTATAACTGATATTAGAATCAATTAAAAATAATAATATTTGATAAATGAAATATCTTTAATTTAAAAATTAAAATTAATCTAAGAAAGTAAAGTTCCCATTTTTAAAACAAAAATATTAATTTTTCTTTTTTTCTTAATGAAAGCTATAAGAAAAAAAAGTTTAACTTTCATTTAGAAAGTTGATAAGGCGCTATTTATAGAGTTATTTTTAGGTAATTAAAATTTAAAGATAATTAGTTAATTGAGTCTTAGTTTAATTAGTATGAGCATTGTTGCTAATGCAATAGAATATGGGTTCGAGTGTGATAAAGCGCATTATTTTCCTATTTATGGGTCGTAGAGGGGCATGGGTAGTTCTAGGTATTGTGTAAAAAAGAACAAATATGATCAAAACTTATAACGAGATTGTTTAAAAAAAATTAAAAGTAATTATGAATTATAATTGTTAGCTCGATTGATCACTAGAATAGAATTGTAATCAGTAATTCAATCGTTTCATTGAATGGAATGGAATTGAGTTGTAATAGTATTCTTGTGTTTGGTTGAATGGAATAAATGTTGTAATAGCATAGGGAAAAAGGCTTAAATGACCAAAGTACTATTAGCAGAATTTTTTTTAGGTAGATAATTATTGTTATTGTTATTAAATTTTAACAGGATTATTATTAAATATAATTTAATAAAAATAATAATAATTTTAATCATATTTTAATATAATTATTATTAAAATATGAATTAATAAAAATCATAACATAATCTCATTAGATTAGACCTAATTATGGGTCGGGCCACTCGAGGCCTGAAGGCCCACCCAAAATGTGGGAGGGTTTGAGCAAAAATATAGGCCCAAAAAATGGGCTTGGATAAAAAATAAGGCCCGTTTAAAAAACGACCGAGACTCGGGTAAGGTATTTTTTGCCTCGGCCCAGCCTGGCCCGAATTCACTAAAAGACAAAAAAATATGCTCTTTTTTTTAATGTTATTTTCTTGTTATTTTCTCCCTATTTTGCTACCATTTTACTGTTATGTTGTTAATATTTTATTGTTATTGTTTAGATATTGTATAAAATTTATTTTATTATTTATTTTGTTATTATTTTAAAAGAATTTGTTAATTTTGTTATTATTTTAGAGGCATTTGCTTGTTAAGTTGTATTTATCTTAGTGTTATTTAAGTCTACATATTTTTTAAAATTAATTTTCAATTTGTTGGGAAATATTTTTTTGATGTTTTTAGTATTTTTTATGTATTATATATATTTAAAAATTATATAAAAAATTAATACGGGTGGCTGGACTAGGCCCGAATTTTAGCATTTTTATCCGGGTCGAGCTTGGGCAAAATTTTAGCCTCATTTTTTAGGTCGAGCCGAGCCTGGGCCTAGTAATTGGGCCTAAATTTTTCGTTGTCCTGGCCCAGCCCATGAGCATTGTAACACCCCCTAACCCTTATCCGCCACCAGAACAGGGTTATGAAGTATTACCGGACATTTCAGATCAAATATGTACATTACACAACCAACTAATATGCACATTACAAATAACCACATTGTCCCTTTCATGAGCCCTCGAGGCCCAAAATACGTATTAGAAACAAATCAGGACTAATTCGAACACACAAGGAAATTTTTCGTGAAATTTTCAAAATTTATCCTAGAAACAGAGCACACATGCTCGTGTGAATCTAGGACACGCCCGTGTGGTCTTGGAATATACCCGTGTCTCAAACCGTGTCCTATCCCATGTAACTATCTAACTAGGGTCACACGGCTAGCCACACGCCCGTGTGCTAGGCCATGTGTCTCACACGACTGAGATACACACTCGTGTCTCTGCCCGTGTATAAATTCCTGGGCATTCTGTTTTGAAAAATTTAAGCAGCAGGGGACACACGGCCAATTCACACGCCCATGTGTTAGCCGTGTGTCTCATTCGGTCCAGTCACACGCCCGTATGTCTGGCCGTGTAGACTCAATATGAGCCTTAAACATTAAGGTTACCATTCCCTGCAATCTTGCACATCAAGCAACTCAAAACCATTTATTCAACCAATTTAAAACTCATTTAAATACACTCTAAACATGTTGAAATAGACATTCTAAATACCTAACCAATGTACCTTCATAGGCACTCTACCTAATTTATTCAAACACGTATATGCAAATTGTTACTAAATTATCTTTTTGGAATCAATTATCATTATACCTATATGTTCACACATAACCAGTATGATTTTACGCACCCTTTTAAGTTTATTCGACTACTACTTTATCTCTCATCATTCAATCATATCAACATTTTAAGGCAATCATGTAAACACCACAATATCAAACATAAGCCAAATACATGATTAATTTTAACAAAACACCTATAGACTAATCTTTAGTCAAAATAACCTATACATGTCATTATAACCAGAATCAAGTTATCAATAATTACCAATAAAACCAATGGATAGTGTGATATAGCTCCGATAAGCTTCCAACTCATTCGAGCTCCCGATAACCTGTAAGGTAAATAAATTAAACAAATACGTAAGCAATGATTGCTTAGTAAGCTCGTATAGTCTTTAATCATACTAATTTATTTCAATTATAAAACTTTACATTTCAAAAATAATCTAATATTGTTACCATAATACTCATAAACTATTCTCACTAATTCACAAGGTGAACTAATCCATAGTATCACACATAGACTTATAGTCTCAAACTTAGTAAAAAAATTTTATAACTTTAATTCTTCCACACTTATTCCATATGCATATCATTCAAGTCATATGCATATCATTCAACCATAGTTACAAATTAATGCATTTAACCAAGCCTTATTCTAATTGGACACATAATAAATCGTTCCATAAGAAATTGCATAATCTAAACCTTACCATTCCTTCATGAACACTAACTTATTTTCATTAAAATACTTACCATTTCAATGCATCAAATAAATAGACAAATTATTATTCAGCTAATAGCTTGGCAATTGCCTAAACATCAAACAACAACAATAGTTAGTGTACTTGCACATCTTACATATAAATTTAATATTGATAAACTTATTTTCTTGACATGTTACCATATACATGCTTTCCTTGTATCAACATAAATAAAGATAATCACATATTTACATGTCACTTTTTAATATATATTAAGTAAATACCATTTCCATGTCACGTTTCAATATATCATGTAAATATCATTTCCAAGTATTTCAAGTATATACCGGTAATAATCATAAGTCTTTCAATATTAATTCATAAATATTTACAAATCACTCATAGGACATCTAATTCTCATTAATTTGTTATCTTAAATGGTTTTTCACAATTTGTTTCACATTTCATTACACAATTGCAATATCCATTCCATAACCATTTCTTGAGTATATAACTCATATGTTCCATATTTTTGCAATATATTTCACATTCTATTTTCAATTCATTATTTCACTTCCGTTTCTCATACCATATCATTTTAATATCAATTATAAAACTTTATTATTCATTTACCCTTATTAACACGACTCAAACTCGAACGGATACACGGATCCAACCAAAACACACCAGTTTGGCATCCAATGCCTCATCGGATAATTTGAAGTAATAGTTTGACACCCAGTGTCTCATCGACTATGCCAAAGTAATTTGGTACCCAAAACCTCATCGAATTTATCCGAAGTAACAATTTTACACCCAGTGTCTCATCGACTCGAAGTCGAAGTAATCCCTAAACACTTTCAATCCTATGGCATGCCAACTATATCCGACTCAGCCCGATACAGTTAATAAGGTTTAAAATCACTTTTCAGTTTCAACCAATATTCATTTTAAGTCAATAATCACAAATCCTCAAGAATTCACCTTAATATCATAATATCAAATACTCATCTCATTCCACTAATCATACACATTAAATAATAATTACAACAATTAATATTTCATGTAATCATTTTTATGAATTTCGTATATATTTATTTCCGTAACAATTCATAATCATAAATATACATAATTTTTCCATATCTCTAACCAAGTCTTTCCAAATCGGAGAACGACTTACAGATATGAGTACATCGTTTTCTTTGTTCCATAGTTCAACTATGGTCTTACACATACATTGCCATGGCCCTGCCATGGTCTTACATTTGTAGTGCCAGTTATGGTCTTTTCATTAAAATGCCATAGCCCAGCTATGGTCTTACCTTTAAACATTGCCATGGTCCAACAATGGCCTTATCCGTCAATTCATCATTTGCACTGAACGACTATACTGAATGACTGTTCTCAATCCGGCGTTCCATTCTTTTTGATCATTTCAATTCAATTTCATAATTTCAACAATAATTTATTTTTAACAATAAATATAAATAAATATATATTACCATTCATCAATTTAACACATAAACATTAAGATTTAACTATACGAACTTAACTGGGGTAATTTATGGAAGTTGTAGTAATTTAGGGACTATTCGGCTAATTTCTCTTTTTTCACGTTTGTCTTCAAATTCTTGATCTATAATATAAAATTATTCATTCATTAGCTTCTAATTCAATTCTGATTCACTTTACAATTTATACCCTTTAATTTTCAAAATTACACATTTACCCCAAATTTTACAGTTTTTATAATTTAGTCCCTTATCAATTATTCTATCAATTGAGCTAATTTTTCTCAATTGACAATTTACCTAATTATTTTACGCTACCATACAACCATTAATATTCATAATTTCAATACCAAACCCTAATTCCTAATTTTTTTCACAATTTAGTCCTAAAATAAATATCTATCAAAATTACTTAATAAAATCATCAAATAGCAAAATTAAAGCTTCAAATCCATGTTAATTCATCATAAACATCCAACACTCATCAATGGCAACTTCCAAAGTTACCCATAAAATAAAAAACTAATAAATTAGATAGTTAAACCTAATTGCAAAAGTCTTAAAAATACAAAAATTACAAGAAAAAAGATTAAATTGACTAACTAATTGAACTTTGAACCCAAGAAGTCCCTAAAGCCGTGGCTTCCTTTCTTCTTTCTTCTTTCTCTTTTTCTTTTCTCTTTCTTTTTCTTTCTTTTTTGTTTGTTATAATATAATATAATATAATATAATATAATATAATATAATATAATATAATACACTTAAACATTAAGAATATATATAATAATATATATATAATAAAGTTATAAATATCTAACTAATACCGCCTCAACTTTAAGTAATGGTATAATTCCTTTTTTGGTCCCTTCAATTTTTCTTTAATCTATAATCCAACTTTCACCCTATATGCAATTTAGTCCTTATATTTAATTACTTTTAATTCAAGCAAATTCACTTAATCGACACCTAATTAACTATACAATTAGCCTTGTAAATATTTATAATAAATATTTACGAGTCCGATTTACGGGAACGAAGTCCCAGGAATGCACTTTTTTTAATTTAGTCTTTTTTAATTAATTAACTATCCAAATGTTAAAATTTCCTAACGAAACTTTAATACTAACTCAATGACACTCTATAAATATTTATAAAAATATTTGCGACTCGATTTATAAAATCAAGGTCTCGATACCCCGTTTCCGAAACTAATTAACCCAATAATTCTTTTAAAGCACAAAATTCACTAATTCAAAAATATTTCTAAAATCACACTTAACTCATAAATAATGATTAATAAAAATTTTCGAATATACTCATCAGGTTTAGTGATCTCGAATCACTGTTTCTAACACCACTGAAAATTAGACTGTTACAAGCACCTTTACATGGGATCATAGCTGTCAAAATTACAAATATTGATCCAAAAACAATAATTATTCTCATTTTTATATATATGAAAAATATCAAACATCTATACACCAAACAAATCCCAGCAAGCAGACCCTTGTTTTAACTTCTTTATATTTTTCCCCAACCCATTAACACAAATTCTAAAAATATTCCCCAAAAAAAAATTAGAAAAGAAAAGGGCCATGTTGTTGCCATTGATGTAACTTCAATCTGAATCACCTTACAATACTCCCCATGACCTTCAATCCTCTTAGTCTCTGCATCATGCCAAAACCCGACATCGGAAACATGAAATAATAGCATAAAAAATTATTGCATTGTAGGAAATGTAAAAGAAGATAACCCAAATCATATGTTACCTTCTTAGAACTCTTCTTTTCCCTAACTTCAAATCTTTCTTGGCACATATCAGTTAACCATACCCTATGGCTCACCAACTTCCACCACAGCCCACCAATGTCAAATTTACACCAAAAATGTGTATGAAGTCTGCATGTATGCTTCAAATCAGTAATGTTTACTTACGCGTAAGCTCCTTTGGATAATCTTGGCTTTCTTTTTAGGCCTCTAAAGGGGTTTACACTCGTTCATTGCCATAAAATCCTTCTCATTTTCTTTGTTTGACAATGTGATATACAGCTTTGGTCACACTTCTCCTCTGTTATCCTCTTAATTATTGCTAGCCACTGCAATTAGAGGTGTGCATCTCGGCCCCAAGGCCCGCCCTGGGAGGGTTCGAGTAAAAATATAGGCCCAAAAAATGGCATTGGACAAAAAACGATGCTGTTTAGGAAACAAGTCGGGCCCTGGGTAAGATTTTTTTGTCCCGGGCCCGGGCCGAATTTTATATTAAATTATTTATTTTATTTTTAATCCTTTTTTTTATTTTTAACTTTAACTTTACCCTTTTTTTCACTTTCATTTCGTGTTGCTGCTGCCTTCCTCTTCCTCCCCTTATTCCCATTTCCAAAACCCAAATCCCTAGCTCACCACCACCTCCACCGATCCACTGATCCAGTTGTCTGTCGGCCACCTCCAACTAGCCTCAAGCTCAGCTCAACTCAGCTCATTGTCTCTAGCTTCTTCATTTGCGGTCTCATTGCTCCCCACAAGGCTTGTAAGCTTCTTCTTCATTTTTGCTTTAGTTATTATTTGAGTTTGGCTATATAAATTAAGCCTCTTTGGTCCTTATTAAGGTTCCCCATACTGCTGCTATTGAAGAACCTCATATTGCTCACTGTTGCTGTGCCTTATTTTATCTCAGAAAGCCTCTTCTTCATGGTAAGCTTCTTCTTCTTTTTAAAATATTTTTGACTATAGCTATTGGTTTGTCACTTTTTTGCATTTCAATAACATACAATATACTTTAAGAAAAGTTAAAACTTGAAGCAACGTAGCTTGTTAGACATAAGTCATAACCTTTGCAGCTTTGCATATTGACCACAGTATATTTTTAATTCACCCCTCTTTTGGGCAGAAAATGTTGATATCATATTAACATTTGTTCCGGAGAAGTGCCAAATCTTAAGCTCACTTAGATCATGCCAAAATTGGCAAAATATATATTTCTTTGGCACCACTAGAACTTAAAAGCTAAATCCTGACGGTGTTTTTATCTCCTTCGTGCATACATTTCTGATTTACATCCCATCTCTTAATGTGGTACAATTACTTTAACATGTGAATCTTAAGAATATTTGTTTTTAAATATTTATACTAAAATCATAAGTTTAATTGTTTAATGTACCATGAGACATGCAGAGTTAGTAATGCGCTAATGGTAGTTGTTGGATCTATTGGTTAGTAAATAGTAATGATGGTTGTTAATATATTTTTAACAGTAAGCTTCTTCTTTTTTCTATCATTTTTGAATAATTCTTTTTTTTTTTAACTTTATCAAAGCTTGATTTTGTATTTTTTTTATTAGATGATCCGTGTTTCTTACTGTAATTATTTTGGTGAACTCTCTTTCATTATATCATTCTTCTTATATTTTCTAACCTCAATTTGATTTTTTTTAAACTTTGGATTGAGATTAGTTGGATGTATTTCGTACTTTTTTATTGGATGATCCGTGTTTCTTACTGTAATTATTTTGATTTAGTTGATTTCAGCCTCTTTTTTTTTATGTTTTATAATTTCTTGATCTGTTTTTTGGTTGGAGTGAACTGATTGAGTGTTTAATTTTTTTTAAAGAAGTCTTGATCTGTTTTTTTCTTTTGTTGTTATAAATTATAGTGATTTGAAATGTTTAATATATTTTATGGGGATTTTATTTCGTTTTCAAAATGCTTGATCAGTGACTTCTCGATTGATCTGTATGTTAATTTACTTGATTATTCATAGAATTAATTTTGTGTTCTTATTTATATCCATATTGGTAGTTAGCCTAATGATTTCTATCAGGCTTTGCTTTTATTTTTTCCTTTATTATTTTTTTGTCGTTATTTCATGCTTTCAATGCTTTGTAGTCTATTTTTTTTGTAACACTGAAAATTGGCTATTTTCATGGTTTCAATGACTGTTTAATTATTGTCAAACTATAGTTGATTTTGTTAGGCTTGTGGTAGATATTTAAATAAGATGAAGCCATTTGGTCTCAATTATAAATTGTATCATAATTATTAGATATTTTTAGTATGAAAATTAATAACTTTTTGGTTTATTTGGATTTCAGGACTTGAGTTTTTATGACTATGGCTAGTTCGAACAGTCCTATACCTGTGGGCGATGGGTTTAATGAGTATGAAAGTGCTCTCAAACGTCAAAAGTCTATCACTTCAAAAGTGTGGGATGAAATGACAAAGCTTGAATGCGAGAACAAAAATGAATTGAAGACAAAACGTAATCACTGTAAGACTATCTTCTCTGCTAAATCTTCTAGTGGAACCTCTCATTTAAGATGTCATCTAAATAGTTGTTTGAAAAAAGTTAATAAGGACATCACTCAATACACCATAGCTACTCAACCATCATTAGAAGGTGTTCCATTTATAATAAAAAAAACTGCAAGTTTGATGCTAATGAGTGTCGTCAAGCTATTTCTACTTTTCTTGTGTGTGGCAAGCATTCATTTAGGACAGTTGAAGAACCGGAATTTAGATACATGATGAGAATTGCTAGTTCTAAAATATAAGTAGATATTCAGCTGCTAGGGATGTCCTAATGTATTATGCAAAAGAGAGAGATCGTGTAAAAGAAGTGTTGGCTAAACCACTTGGTTTAATTTGTTTAACTTTAGATAATTGGAACTCGGAGCATACTAATGATGAATATATTTGCATTACTACTCATTGGGTTGACAAAGATTGGAAGCTACAAAAGAGAATCATAAGGTTTAGAGTTTTATTTCCTCCGTATGATGGTTTGAACACAGTGGATGAACTTGTTTCATGTTTATCTCAATGGGGTATAGACAAGAAAATTTTTAGCATCACTTTGGGTAATGCTTCTTATAATGATGTTATGGTTTCTTGTCTTAAAAATCGTTTTCGTGCAAACCGAGCTATTTTGTGTGATGGTGCTTTTTTTCAAGTTAGATGTTGTGCACATATATTGAATCTTATAGTTAAAGCTGGTTTGGAACTTGCTGATGATGTTGTTGGTAAGATTCGAAATGGAATTAAGTACATAAAAAAGTCGGGAATTCGTAGGAAAAGATTTTATGATATGGCCGACAAAAGCTTTCATTTGAATGTGACCAAAAAGTTGCGTCAAGATGTGTGTGTGAGATGGAATTCTACTTATTTGTTGCTTGAATCTTCTGTTTACTATAAAAATGTACTAGATTATTGGGGCCAACGGGATAAAGATTATAAAATATTTGCACTTTCTAATGAGGAGTGAAGAAATGTTGCTATTCTTTGCAAATTTTTGAAAGACTTTTATGATGTGACTTGTATTTTTTTCTTCTAATTATCCAATAGCTAATCTTTATTTTACAGGGGTTTGGAGGGTTCACAAGGTCTTGCTTGATATAGTTAAAGTACCTTATCATTTTTAACTCTAATGGTTAAGCAAATGCAAGAAAAATTTAATAAATATTGGGCTGAGTATTCATTAATATTGTCATGTGCTGCAATTTTAGATCCTCGTTACAAGTTGAATTATGTGTAGTATTGCTTTACTACAATCTATGGTATTCATGCTTCAGATTTTGTTGAAACCATTCTTAGCAATCTTAGACTCTTGTTTGACGAGTATGTTAAGAAATCCAAATCCACGTCTTCCTCTTTGGCTGGGAGTTCTAGTGTTTTGGATAAAAATCCTATTGATTCTAGTTTGGGTGAACGCAATGTTAATAGTGTTGATTTTGGGGGAGATTTTGATGAGAGTGATGATTATAAACGGTATTTAAATGAATCTAGCACTAAGAGTGAAAAGTCACAGTTGGACATTTATTTGGAAGAACCGGAGCTTGAGTTGAATAGTCAAATAGATGTTTTAGATTATTGGAACAAAAGTTCAGTTCGATATAATGAGCTTTCATTATTAGCTCGTGATCTTTTGGCAATTCCAATAACGACTGTAGCTTCCGAATCAACTTTTAGCATGGGTAAGAAAGTTATCACACCTTTGAGGAGTTCACTTAAGCCAAAAACGGTTCAAGCCATTGTTTGCTTGGATAATTGGATGCGAGCTAAGGGATTTTCAACAAGTAATTATTATTCTCGTTTTATTGTTGTAATTTTATATTATTTTTTATCAATTTAATTATCTAATTATTTATTCTTATTTCATGTTAAAAATTGGTTGCAAGAATGATGATGACGATGAGGACGATAAGGATGATGTTTCTTCGATTGCTTCTTAAGTTACTTTCCTTTCTAATTGTTGACAATTTAATTTAGCTTACAATTTATAGTTTGTTATAAAATTAAATATTTTGATTGGTTAATGTATAGATATTCTGGTTGGTTGAGTATATTTTGCAGGTTTTTGGTGTTATTTTGGTGTTGTTGGTGATGTTGTTTTGGTGCTGTTTTGTTGCTATTTTGGTGCTGTTTTGGTGTTACTTTTTGTGGTGTTTTATTGTTCTTTTGCAGTTATTTATTATGTTGTCTGTTTTCGTTTTTAATATTATTTCAATATTGTAAAACTTTTGTTTTATTATTAATTTGGTTATTATTTTAGTTCTAATTTGTTTCAATTTTAATATAACCACTTTTTATTATATTTTCAATTTGTGTATTGTTTTAAGAATTGTTTGTCTCATTTTTTTATTTGTTTTTTGTTTTAATATTTGTTTTTTATGTTTTTAAATGTATTTGATTTATTATATTTTAAAATTTTTTATTTAATGAAATAAGCTAAAAAAATTTAATGTGGGCAAGACCGGACTCCGGCCTATCAATTTTGTTTCGAGCCGGGCCTGGACAAATTTTTAGGCCTATATTTTGGACCGGATCGAGCCTCGGCCTAGAAAATGGGCCTAAAATTTTGTATGGGTCTGGCCCGAACCCGACCTAGCCCGGCCCATGCACACATCTAACTGCAATCTTCCCATTCTACAAATAATAATAATAATTGATAGATCTAGCAAGAACTCAACTAATTTCCATTGCTAATGAAAGTATGAAACATTTGGCATTTATTAGTTTCACCTTTGCCTCATTTTTAGACAAAAACCTCCTTAAAAACCCTGTTGCTGTTACTAGCATAATCTGGAAAATAAATATTGAAACAAAAATTACACAATGATCTAATACTTCTCTTATACAACATTTTTCGAATCAAGTTGCTATTTTCGGGTCTTGGTTTGATGAACGAAAACAGTTCACCATAAAGTAGTCATCCAAATCTATATGTTTCAAAACATAGCAATAAGAGAGGACATACAAGAGACTAAAAAAAGAACAAAAATATATATTTCCATTAAAGGTAAACAAATAACTTCAATACATATATGTTTTGGTTCTCGTCGCAGATATAATAAAGGTAAAGCACAAACCGATATGCATGTTTATGGTAATAAAATCAAGTTACTCTAGAACAAGAGTCCAAATAAGGTAGATCAAAACATTAGTAGCACATTAACTTTTTTAAGTGAAATAGAAATAAGGGCAAACGAACAATTAACAGCTACTCAATAGCTTACGCTAGGAAATTAACCCGTAAGTTTTTGGAATTTGAACAATGAACCTTTTATATGCTTTGATTAAAAAATACAATTAGCCTTGAAACTATAAATCTACAAACGAGAATAAGGCTACAATCTGCAGCCTAACTCACCTTTACTGTGCAAATAAAGAATTGGCTCCCATTGGTATTAGGACCAACATTGGTCATGCTTAATACTTCAGGTCCAACGTGCTTCACTGCAAATAATAGCCTCAAAATATTAGGAACTAAGCTAGCAAATCATTACAGATACCACTTAACCCATCAACCCCAAATATGAACTCTCAAATACTAAAACTTGAAGGGTTTTAGTTATTAGAGAACAACTCACAAGCAAAGCTCTCATATTCAAACTTGGCTTTTTTTTACCTGAATAATCTAAAAATAAAAATTAAATACCAAAATGGTATATCAGTAGGGGTTGTGCCTATCTCATAGGCAACACACCATTTTTTTTCTAAAATTTATTTTTTTATTTTTTAAAAAAATATTATTTTATTAGTAGGCATCTCTCATAGGCGGCACCACATGTATAGAATTTTTGGGTCTGGTATGCACCCGTGTATAAATACAAAATTGGTATATAAAGGTGATGCCTATTTGATAGGCGACACCAGTGAAGCAATTTTGAGGTCCTATTTAATGGTCCAAATGAAGAAGAGAATTAGGCTTTAAAAAAAATAGCAAAAAAGAAGGAAGAAAAGAGGGACAAGAAAGAAAAGAGAAGAAAAAACAAGGATAATGTATTTTTGTTTTTTTAAATAAAATGGATTATGATGAGGATACATTATCTTGTTAGTATTGTGTAGTTTATTTATTGTTATTTTTATGTTATTTTTAATTTATTTTAAAGTTATTTTCTTAGTTACTATTATAAATTAATTATTAGTTAGTGATGACACCGGAGGAAAATAGATAAAAACTAAAAATCGAAAAAAAATTATTTTTTGTCATATATATTAGTAGAAATGACAATAAATCTGATATTGTCTGATGAGATAACAACTTCAGCACAAAGAGAGAAAGTTGATAAGATGATGAGAGAATTGCAAGATTACGGAATGAAACCAAAAGAAAACATTGTTCAACACCTTATTACCATAAACCAAAAGATGCAAGAAGTGTTATGAAAGGGTCATGAACTTATTAGAAATAATAAAGTACAATACTCGACTCTTAGAGGGGCATTAATAAAACGGAATCATCAAATCATTTTAGACTAACTTTGGAAGACATTGGTACCACGAACCTATTGGAATATAATTATATACTTCGTAAAGTTTATAATCTCTTATGGAGCAAGGAAAATACCGAGACAAAGTGTAGGTTCGAGAAAGTTGACTGGGAAGCAAAATATCATTGACATGCTATGGATAGGTAAATTAGTTGTTAGGAAATTACCAAGAGAATTTATAAATTCAATACCCGTTATAAAGATTGAAGAGGAAAAAAAATCTTGAGGAATTTCGAAATTGGATTGTAGAAGATGAATTTGAAGAGAATTCAAAATTTAATATAGAGAATTTCTCAGAGGAAGATACAGAATTAGATATGGAAGAAAACATAGAAATGAGTTTAAGTGGATATATGTAAAAATAAACGTTAAAGAGTAGATAATGTGAAAAAAATGAGTAAATATGATTGTGCATGTATGAAATGAGAACTGAAAAAGTCTGAGCTTATGAATGAAAAATTTTGCATAATGATATAATTTTGGTCTCTTTTTATTCATTAAACTTTTTATGTAAGTATTTTTTTTGCTGTTCGAAATTGTTTTGAGAATTTTTATTTCTTTTCTTAACAGATTTAGTATTGAAGATGAATAATCAGTTTTTCGTATGTGTTTATTTCGATGGAGTAATTTTGACAACAATCGTGGGACGTATATTTGAATGTCACCAACAAATACCAATGAGATTTAATAAAAATGTCTCGTTTGATTATATGAAGGAAAGGATTAGTGAAAAAAATTATTAGAAGTTGTGGGAGAAGGATCTCGAAACTTTTCTACAAGTTTCTAGTTTCGACAGATCCTATCAAATTCACTGAAATTGAACTTGTGGACAATGAAGACATGGAGATAATGACAACTCTTTATTGTGGGAATCGGAGTGACCAAAATGCACCGATTTAGTTATTTGTTGAGTTAGCAGGTGTGAAGTCAATTGAAGATCCCACTCCATTAGGTGAAGAACATGGAGCTGAAGAGCCATGTATGGTGGTTCCGATATCGTACGTTGATAGTTAATTGACCATACGCAAGATCGACATCAATCTTAATATTGCACCCAAAACTGATGTGGTTGGTGATGATGGATACGGTAATAGTGATCCTTCTGATCACGAGGTCAATATTATAGTGATCCCGATGTGGGCGAGGTCCCGAATGATATTGACGATAAATACGTGAATGACGATGGAAACATTAACGCATTTTCATTCAAGAACCACATTGACGTATTGTGATACATAATAATCCTAGGGTACACATGACGCTCATAGACCTCGATGCGGCGCACGCAGCCAAGTTTTTGAAGTACCCTGATATATTACCTACTTATCGACTGGCCGTAAATTCTAATTCTGAAGAGTTGTTTGTAAGTCAGAGATTAGAAAGTAAGGAATAGTGCGTATTTACCATTAAGTAGTATAGTATGAATATATCAATGGACTACAAAGTCGTTGTGTCTAAACCAACATTATAGTGTTGGAGGTCAGCGAAAGGCTACAATTGACAGGTACAAACCGCATTTATCCAAAAGTTGTAGATGTAGAAGATACGAAAATTTGTTGGGCATCATACATGCCCTTCAACATGTATGAAAAAAGATCATCAAAAACTTGATTTCAAAACTATCAGTATGTGTATCATGCCAATGGTGAAAGACATGCCTACAATTAAAGTTACAGTACTGATTGCCAAAATGTAGGTACGATTCTAGTATCGAGTATCATACCGAAAGGCATGGATAGCTAAACAGATGGAAATTGAGCAATTGTACGAAGATTTCGATGCATCATATAATGAGCTACAGGGATGGATAGCCGCTATGCGGGAGTACATGTCGAGAACTATCATTGAGTTGCAGACACAACCTTATTACGGCCCAAATAACCAACTACAACAAAGAAAAAAAATTTCCAATGGATGTTTTGGACATTCGATCCATGTGTGCGCGCATTTCCCCACTGCAAGCCATTTGTGCAAATAGATAGGACCTGACTATACAGCAAATATACACAGATCCTGTTTCTTACGGTTGCTTAAGATGAAAACAAGAACGTGCTCCCGATAGCGCTTGCCATCGTGGATAGGGAGAAAATGGAATCGTAGGAATTCTTTCTTATGAACCTATGGAGGTATGTTATTAGTAACGATAATATTTACATCATCTCTAATAGAAGGAAATGATTAATTGTCGCCATTAAGCATTTTAGTGTGTCATGGAGATCCGTTTACTACATCCGACACATCACGACTAACTTCCACCGAGATTATAAGAATGCAAACTGATAGAAACAAGTTGTGATAATGGGTAAAGGATAACCTTTTCAATATATGTTTTAATGTTTTAGGGTGAGACTGTAACTTATATTTTCTTAATACATACACAGCGTATAAGTTAGAGCCACACATTTTCTGGTAAAGGATAACTCGACTTGAGAGTGACATAGAGGGTCAAACGAACACACTTTTTTTTATAATGGTTAGGTATCAATGAACCGTGGTAATAGGCTCAAAGTTTCGATGAGGGCTTTCAATATGGTCATATGACCACCAACTTGGCAGAGTAGATTAACTCTATGTTGATGAAAACACAACATCTTTTGATTTCATCTATCTTCTCGACTACATTCTACAGGTTGGCTACCTTGATGCCAAGAATGGGACAACAGCAAGTCAACCAGATAAAGGCAGGACATGTGTTTTTCGAAGATGTTAGGGATTCAATAGTTGTAAACTGTCGGATTGTGAGATCGATGAACGTAGAAGTATATTCATGACATCTTGAAACATTTCAAGTTATGGAGATCATCAGTCGTCGACCCGGTATACCACCTAGGTCATACAGAGTTAATCTCTAAAATAGACGGTATGATTTTGAGAGGTTCCAGACATTTTATTATCCCTGTGCACATGTGGTAGCTGATGCTAAAGTCTCACTCAATATTGAACTATTTATCGAAGAGGTGTACACCCTCGAGTGCATGTTGCGTGTCTGGGAGAACAAATTACTTATCCTGCCTGACCTGTCTATATGGGAGGTGTTTCCAACGACTTTCGAGCTTTTCCTAGACAAAAGGTTGCATAGAAATTTGAAAGGTCATCCATAATCAATAATGAAATGGACATTAAGGAGAAATCTGACAGGAAACTGTGTGGCGTATGTAGATTAGCTGGTCATAATCGGAGTAAATGCCCGCACTGAAACTACCATATTGGACAATCATTGCAATCAGGTAGGAATTAAGCTAATGTACTCCAATGTTGCAATAAATCTAATTTAAATTACAAAATTTGTTTCAAAGTTTACTATTGCAATGAATCCCAATTAAATAAATACAAAGTTTATCTAAAATTTGTTACAATTAATCTAATTTGAATTACAAAGTTAGTCTAAAGTTTGTTACATTTATATTTTTGTAAATTTAAATAAAAACAAATTTAACTATTTAAATTGCAAAAACCCCTAAAATTGGTCCTAAGGGTATATTTTTATGGAGGTCGATGTTCATGTTGCAGGTGATTACAGTGATCAACATTCTCTTCACCCACACATATGGGTGTACGAAACATAGATAAAAAATCATATGCCTCAAATGTCATCGATGAACTTAAGCCGAAAGGAGTAGAATACTGTGTTAGATACGGGCCAAGAGGAGTGGAGTACTACAGTAGATACGATTCAGGAAGAGTCGAGTACCATAGTGGCAGTGGGCTGAAGATATCAAAATCTAAATGATATCTATGGCCTGACGAGCCTAGGAAATAGTCATCGCCTCCCAAGTCTAGAAAATAAGAACTATCCCCAGAGTATAGCTCCGGCTCTAGCTCTAGCTCAAGTGCATTAGGTGGATGTGAAAGGGGATGGGAGGGTTGCCCAAGTCGTGTAATGTGCGGGGGATTACCATCGATCGCCTACCAAAGAAATATGATTTCCCCATCTCAGAGTACCACTGTATGTACTTAAACGAGGACTGTAAATCCAAAGCACAATTCATCTAAGGTATCCGCCCCAACAGGTTGTTCCACATTGTACTATATTTTTCATGCATTTCTGCCCAATCATTTCCATATTTCCCCTTTTAATTAATCTCGTGGATGTCCCTCAACTGTTTGGCAGTATCGAGACATACTGTATGCAACTAAATTGTCAAAGTACTCGATCACTGTGATACCACTCCACTGTCTAGAAATTAATAATAGGTGCATTAATGCACCATAAGTTTGAGTAGGCATAGGCAGACGAGGGAATAACCGCCATAATTTTTGGGACAAAATAGGGCATCCAGATGAACTGTACAATTAATAACATGGTTATATTAACGCAGGTCAAGTAAGATAAAATAATAAAAAGTCATGAATATTAGAAAAACTTACCCCCTCTCCAGCATGATTCTCAATCATTAGATTGACCTCTCGATACCCGGATTAGTGCTCCATCTACGAAAACAAATTGTTAGAATAATATCATTCGAAAAAAATGTCAACTAATTGTTATAATGAGTAAAAATTCATCACCTATTCACAAGTGGAAATACATACGATTGGTAACTAATCGATGCCAATAATGGCATCCGATAAAGCGCCCAAAATTGCAACAATATGAGGCATCCACCAATGTCCACCTTAGAAAGATTTGGTGTCTAACAAAGTTCACGATACAACATAGCTAATACCATGTGGACATTATTGTTGTTTCATCCAGTATGAGTACACCCTCTATAATTTGCATAATGTAAGCTCAAACGGCGTGTATCACCTCCCATTCATTGGCAGTACTCGGTAAATGCTCAAAATTGGCCTTTAGCTGTGAAACCTAAAACCCGTAAATTTTCCCTCACTGGAGGAGCGGCCAAGTTATAGCAAAGAGCGGTTGGCCTAGAGATCGAACTTATGCCCGTGACCGTATTCCCGTTGATAGAGAGCCCGAGCTTGTAATATCCCGAATTAGGGCCTAATGGAATAGTGGTTTTGGGACCACCAATTCGAGATAGAAATAATTATTTTATAATTATTTTGAGGTTTATGATATGATAGCATGATTGTGTGAAAATTTCGTGAAGAAATTCTATGCATAAAGTGCTTAATTTGAAATTAGGGACTAAATTGAATAAGTTGCAGAACTTGCATTCTAGAAGCTTTTAGTATGAAATTGCTTTGGAATATTAATTAGGAGGTCCTAAATAGAAATTTAACCAATTTTTAAAATTTTGGACAAAAATGGGCTTGTACATGAAAAATTACAAAGAAAGGCATTAAGGGTATTTTTGTCATTTGGTAAATATAGTCATTAAAAAGGGAAAAAATAACACAAAAATGGACTCATATTCTCCATAAGGGTTGCTGAATTTTGTTTGTCACCATAGGTAGGGTTTCAACATTTTCAAGCCTTGATTGTAAGTGATTTTCATGCCCGTTTTTAATGCTCTTTTTTATTTTAAAATCTAGAAAGCATGTTCTATCATTTTCTAGCAATATTTTGAGCTAGGATGCATGTATGAAAATTTACCCATGTGTGACGTAATTGTATTTTGATGAATAATGAAGGAATATGATGGTTTGATGTGTGTTTAACAACTTTTACCTAGTAGTTTTATGTGAAAACATCTAAAAAGGGTCTTAATTGTAAAAAAGGTAAAATTGATGGTAAAAATCTGATTTTTAGTGTGAAATATGGGTTGTTATGGACACTAGAAATTCAGCTATGCCTAGATGTCATGGGAAATGCATGTAACTCATTGTACAAACTTAAGGACTCAATTGTAAATAATTGAAAAGCCAGGGGTAAAATGGTAATTTTTATCCGAGCCCGTATTAGGGGCTGTTTTGATGAATGTGTATATTGAATAAATTAATTTGGCATTTTAGATTAAGAGAAACAAGATTTGAGTCATGATCGAGGGAAAAATAAAGTTTACGATGAATAGGCTCGATTTCTAACATTTTGTTCCGAGGTAAGTTCATGTGTAAATGTAGTAACATAATTGTCATTTTAAGTAATTTAATGTTATTTATATGTTATGATGATTATTATCATGAAATATTATGCTTTGTGGATTATTATTTAGTAATATGCAAATTATGTGAGCTACTTGATAAATATGAAATTGTACCAAGTATCGGTTCCGACATTCCGTGGAAGACGGCAAAGATGTGTGATTGAGAAAAATCCCGTTTGAACCTTGGGAATAGATTAGGATACAAGTGACATGTCACAAGGATATTTGAGTTCCGAACTCGTTGAGTTGAGTCCGAGTTCGTGAGATGTAACTATGCATCTTAACTCGTTGAGTTGAGTCCAAGTTCACTTATGGATGCAAACGCTCGAGCTCGTTGAGTTGAGTCTGAGTTCACTTATGGGCGGTTACATGGTAGCTTGGCTACATAATTTCTGCATGCTATTGAGTTTGTTTAGCTGCGGGTATGGTACTTATGTGCATGCAATCCGTGTATCCAAATTATATTCCGATGTATTCAACAGGTGAATCTTAAGTGAATAAGGAGAATACTTAAGACGAATGTGACATGTTGGTAAGTGTGGTGAATGAGAAAATTGGACAGGTATGCGCTTAAACCCTCGGGTTAAGAACTTGGTATGATGAAATCGTGGTAAGATAGTAAATGCAAATGTAACATGAATGTCTTGGTGATATTTATGCAAATGAAGTTTTATGTTGGATTGCATGATTATGTTACTTGCTATTTACATGTGAACTTACTAAGCATTTATGCTTACTCCCTCCTTTCCATTCTTTGTAGTTTTGACAAGCCAGCTCGGAAATTGGGAACAGTCGGAGGCTCGCTCACACTATCCGTGGACCATTTTGGTATAGTGGCTTGTATATTTTGAGTATGGCATGTATAGCATTATAACCATTTTGTGTATATGATCTTATGATATGGCTATTGAGTGGTATGGAAATGTTTGGTAATGATTAGCCATTGCAATGGCTAATCAAGATCATATTTGGTGTTATGTATGCTTAATGTGCTATCTAATCCATGGAAATTCATTAAAAGGTGAAATTTGCTATAAAATAGTATCATACAGCAGCAATGACGTGAGTTTAAAAAATCACTAAAAATAGGAGAGACAAAATTAGATAGTGAATAAAATATGAAATTGAATCTTATTGAGACTATTTTCATATGGAAGAAACAAAACAGGTAAACGAGTTGTATTTTATGAGAAATTTGAGTTTTGGTGGAATAGGGTCAGAGCGATTTCTGAATCCCTTTTTCTAACTTTATAAATTCACTAAAAATTGAACAAAAATAATTAGGAGTCATAATTTATATTTATAGATTCCTTATTGAGTCTACTTTTAATAGAAACAAACGGCATAGTCATCTGAATTCTGTATAGAGAGAAAAGTGATTCGTAGTGAACAGAGATCAGAGCAGTTGAACACTAAAATAGGGGAAACTTTAACTAATAAACTGTACTAATTGGCCCGACCAAAAATTCTGGAAAAAATTAGTAAATAGATATATGAGTCTATTTTTAGGGAAAATTTACGGATTTAAATTTAGAGTTTCATAACTTGAGATATGATTTTTTAACGACTATGACGCAAATGAGCAGTTTATTATGAAAGGTGAAATAAATTGTTTGAAATTCTTTAAGTGATAAATTAAGTCTGTTAACGACCTCAAGCTTGACTCCGGCAATAGTCTCGGGTAAGGGGGTGTTACAGAGCTATAGTGCAACATCCTGTAGATTGATAGTGCACTCCTCATATGGCAAATGAAATATGTGGGTCTCTAGACACCATCGCTCGACCAAAGCAGATATTAAGTCGTATCACAAATCAAAGGTCTGGATTAATGCCACTGATCCAAATTCGGCTAACTCTAAGTATGGCATGAGACGTTCATCTGGTAGATAGCCTACACTATTCACACAACCCCTCAATGCGCGGTACGAGTCTTGACATTATTAAATTAGAAAAATAGTTAATATAATCTAATTTAATTCCGTAAATGACGTGAGTAACAAATAATAATTTTATTACCATCTCACTAATAGTACTTGATATGAGATCATCATTAATCAAAGAACCCATTTGTTGTAAATCTGCAATTAAAAAAAAAAGGAATTCATTTATTTTGTTGCAAAAAACACAGTAAATAATTTGGATTTGAGTCTTTTCAATAATTATCAAAACACATTAATATTATACATACAATAAATAATACGATAAATATAGCACAATAATAATATAATTATAATAAAAATATCTCATAAATTTTCATATTTTACCTATATAAAAAAATTTATGTTAGTTTACAATAATAATATAATTAAAATAAACATAAACTACCTAAACATAAAATCATACGAATCGACAAAAAATAAAATAGAAACATACTTGTTTACTTTCTTTCAAACAACCTATAACACTATATAAAAACAGATTTGATCAACATTTCAATAAATCAAAAAAATTGTCAAATAAATCAAAAACAAATAAAATTACATTATAACAAATCACAATGCACATTAAACTAAACAAATAATTTATAAACTAATCATAAATTACTAACAAAATAACTTTAAAATAATTTAAAGAATACAAAAAAAATCATTTATAACAAGTCCCAATAAACACTGAACTAAACACAAACAATTTATAACCTAATCATAAATTACTAACAAAATAACTATAAAATAATTTTAAAAAAACAAAAAAATTACATTCATAAAAAATCACAAAACACTAAAATAAACACAAACAATTTATAACCTAATCATAAATTACTAACAAAATAACTTTAAAATAATTTTTAAAAAAATAAAAAATTTATATTCATAAAAAATCACAAAACACTAAACTAAACACAAACGATTTATAATAATTAATAACAAAAAATAAAAAAATAACTAATCTATTTAAATTAAAAAAAATTAATTACTAAAAATACATACCTTTTCTTTATTTCTTTCTTTCTTCTTCTTCTTTTCCTTTCTTTGTTCTCCTTGTAGAAGGCCCATTTTGCCCGGGCCCATTAGAATCCAAAAAATCAGAAAACAAAAATAAAATAAACCAAAATAAATAAAGTCCAAATTAAGACAATTCAAAATAATTCATTACAATTTTCACCAGACCTAAATACAAGTTTCAGCCCAAATTATTACCCAAGCTAAACCTAATTTATAGACCCAATGGCTCAATTCCGAAACTGGCCCAAATGGCTCAAGTCCAATGGGACCTCAGGAACCTTAGGGTTCCCTTGCACCGCAGCCCTCACGAGCGGCCTCTCCACGCCCACGAACGGCCTCTCCTTCCGTACGGCCACCTCCACAATGGAACCTTCGAGAAGAAACAATAGAAATAATGCCAATAACAGAAAAAATAAGCCAGTAAATGACAGTAAAAATTAGAGTTTTTTTCCTTTATATTTTTCTTTTATTTATTCTGTAAATTGGCTATAAAAGGCCAGGATTGCACTGTAAAAGGGACTTACACATACAAATCTAAAAAAGTTTGAATAAAAAAAAGAAAAAACAGTGTTCAAAAGGTGATTTTGAATCTCATTTTAATCACGATTCTGCTTCTATTTTTCTTTGATTTTTGTTATTGCATGAAAAAACAAAAGAAAATAAATAGGAATATAGATACTCATCTTTTTTGGAGGCTTTGAAATCCTTGTTTGCTTCGTGGAAATCGAAGCTTAGATGAGGTTAAGCCTAGCAAAACTTTCGAATTTGTCGTCGAATAGGGCCAGATTAGGCCTTCACGTGATGTTGTCTGCCGAATACGAAGGGCGAAGTGGCGGTTGATGCCCTTTTGGTTCGGCTGAATAAGTGGAAGAAGAGGTTTTAGGTTTTTTTTTTTTCATTTTAACTAGTTAATGGTGGCTAAATGTTTGATTTTAGGGTTTTTAGGCTTGATTTTGTACAGAGTATGAAACGACGCCATTTGGAGGAAGAGGATCCGCGCGTTGGCCCATTTCGTGGCCCGGATCCTCGCCTCTTTACATTAAATGGTCAATTTCCGTGCATGGTCCCCTTTCTTTGTTGAACCATTCAATTGAGTCATGTTTGATTTCTTTTGCATTTTTTAATTTCTCTTTGTGATTTGCATATTGTTTCAATTTAGCCCGCACCTAAACACTGTGTTTTGGGATCCGGAATATTTCTAGTTTTGATCCATGTACATTCGCGTGCGTGGCGCTTTAGTCCTTTTTTAATTTCATTAGTTTATTTTATTTATTAACTATCCCTTATAATTTGATTTTATTCCAATTAGGTTTTTTTTTAATTTGTATAATTCATTTTTCAAATTCATTTAGCATTCAACTTTTTTTTTTATGTATACATTTTAAATTACTTTGATAAGTTACATTGTTTTTTTATTTTTGTTTAAATTATAAAATTATTTTTTTAAAATTTTCTTTTATGTAATATTGTTTTAAAATTGTGTATGATATTACATTTAAATACTTTTATATGTAATTATACATATATAGTTTATGATAAAATTAGCTCAATTCTATATACATTATTGTTTTCATATTATTTTATGTAAATATTTTCTTTTAAATCTATTATATATATATTTTAAAATTTATTTACATATAATTTGTTTCCTTTAAGGATCCTATTTAAAATGGTATATTTTATTTATTTTAAATACTTTCATATATTAGTATCTTTATATATATTATCTATACATATCATTAATTAAATCAATTTGTTTTATTTGAAATTATGTTATATATTATTTATTTCGAATTTCTTTTTACATAACATATATTTTAATAATCATTTATATACTATTAGTTTTTATATACATATAAGTTATTTCGAATTCTAACATGCATTATTCATTTGTAATTTTTTTCCATATGGTTTTTAATTTGTTTTGTATTATATTGGCTTCTAGTTTCCGTATTGTTTTGTATATTTTGTTTTTCATATTGTTTCATATATTACTATTGCATGTTGTTTAGTCGTCCTTTGTATTATTATTTCAATTATTATTCATCTCTGTTTGAAAATTGGTTATATTTTATTCTAATATGTTTCTTTGATTAGTTATATTTTAGTTTCCATTCCTTTTGATTATTAATATTTTTCAAAATAGGATGTGTGCTCATTGCTCTTATGTATTTGTTAATTTGTTTTTTTTGTTTAAACTATTTTCATTCACTAAGTATAGTACATTATTCGTGTATATTGTTCCATGTTTATAGTTTTGCCTTTCATTCACAAGTGTTGCATTGTAATTTTTAACTTATTGTTCTAAACTTAATGATTCCATTTTATTTCAAGTCAAACTAATGCGTTTTGAGCTAGCTTTACAATTGTTTATTTGAAAATTTCCTAAAATAAAGGCAATGTTTGATGTTTAGAAATTCGGGAAATCGTGCCCTAACGTACTGGGTTTCGATTTTCCGTTTGTCCAAATAATCAAATATCCCTTTAAAATTTCGTCCGTGTTTTCTAAACTTCAAAACAAGGCAATATTCTATGTTTGGAAATCTGAGAAATCGCGCCCTAACGTATTGGGTTTTAGTTTTTCGTTAGACCAAATAATCGAATATCCTTTTGTAATTTTCAAATGTATGAGCTTTTGGAAATCAAGAATTGATTGTGGTTTCGAGGGTTTAAAAGATCATGTCCTACCGTGCTGGATGTGATATTGTATTCCTTCGAAACAAGAGAATTTTAACGTCCAACTTGAGTCATTCAAATGTTTTAAAAGAAATCGTATTTCAAAATATTTTTTAAATTTTAGACATAACGATATTATTTAATCAATTTGGTACAATTCTGGGCATAGCGAGGGTGCTAATCCTTCCTCGTACATAACCGACTCCCGAACCCCTTTTTTTGAACTTTGTAGGCCAAAATTGATATTTTAATGAAATAAAATGTTTTATTAGGTGATCCAATCACACCTAAACAAAAAGGATGAGTGGCGACTCAATACATCATTTTAAAGTCGATCCCCGTTCTTTCAAAATAAAAAAAATGGTTTCGACACTCCTTCCTCTCATTTTTTCCCTTTTTTTTCTCCCTACTGAAACCCTTCTACAAAGGGGGCCATGGTTATAAGGTCCCCCATCCTTATTTTTTCCTTGGACGGGACTAGACACTGTAATTTTGCAGTGCATAAGGCTGATGAAGGAGATGACTGACTGGCACCAGTGCCGCTTGTCAAGGAGGCATGACTGGTGCCGCCAGTCCATGTAGCACCACTTGCGGGCCGGTGGGTCACGAGTCATATTTTGGCCATATTTTAACCGTATAATTATGGTGTAACGCCCCAAATTTTTGTAAATTCGGCTTTTGTGATGGTTTGAGCATGGAAATATCTGAACAATTGCTTTTGTGTTATTTTGGGATTTAAATGTGTGGTTAAGAGGATATGTGCTTTGGGGTGTGTTTGAGAGGTCCTATGTTCGAGCCTTAACTTGGGCTAAATTTTGGTTTTTATTTGGCTAAAGCTTGACTTTTGGTTAATGCGCTTATGAGAATTTATTGGTAGGAACTTAACAGAATGGGCCTGCTGGTCTGGTGGTTGAGTGCAGTGTCAGTCTACCCAAGGTCCTGAGTTTGAATCTCTACAGTTGCTTTGGGATTATTTTTGCTGCAAGTTTCCGCTAAATTTTGGGCTTTATCGAAATTTTGAGTTTAAGGTTTAGTGAAAATTAGGGATTTACAGTATGTTCTTATTTTCCTTTTTTTTAACAAAAGCTTTTTCCTCTGCCGTTTTCTTCTCACAAACCCTTGCTACCGAAAATTCTGTTTCTTTTTCCCCTCTCTTCCATTTTTCTTTCTTTTCGATTGGTGGTGACGTATTGCTAGTGGATTCTTCAGGTCGGTAAGTATGGTTTTATTAAATTGTGTGACTTCGTTTAGAGATTGTTTAAAAGGAATTTTATTTGCAGTTTAGGGGATTATCAAATTTTTGTGGATTGCTAATCGGGTTCTAAACAGCGAAGAATAACCGTTATTCGTTGAAGGTAAGTAGATCTCTCATTTCGAGATTTTCCTATTCTTAATAATTGGACTTAAGAGACTGATTTTGGGATCGCTATGAGCGATTTTAGGCTTTAGAGTGCTCGTGGTTGGATTAGCAGCGAAAAAGAACTAGGTGTGTACTCCAATTACGCAGAAAACGAGTTTCAATGAAAGTCGAAAAGTGGTCTGTCAATGCCACACGAGCTTGTGGTCTGCCCATGTAGTAACCTGCGTCGCAAGACACGAGCGTGTCACTGACAAGCTAGGCCGTGCGCGCGCCACACGGGAGCGACAGACACGGACGTGTGAGGGCTTGTAGGCTGTGTGCGAGGCAGGGGCTCAGGCAAATGGGCCGTGTGGGCCACACGGGCGTGTAGGCCACACGGGCTTGTGGGCCCACACGGTGAATCACACGGGCTTGTGAGAATCTAGGCCAGGCCGTGTGATCCACACGGGCAAGGCCAATTTGGGTCGTGTGACCCATACGGGCAGGGCACACTGGCGTGTAAGCCCAATTTTGCTGATTTGTTCTGTAAGGTTGCACGGGTCGCCTAAGTTGACTGTGACCTGACTGTAAGGGCGATAAACGTAACTTAGTCCCCATACTCTGATTGGTTACTGAAAAGTATATTAATATAAGCATGTGTAACTGTCTGATTCTGTATATCTGCTCTGACATGATGTTGATATGATTTGTTATCTGCATAATAATATGCCATGATATTTATGATGCATTACATTGGGTTGGGATTGTTGTGAAGAGAAGGAAGTCTGAGAGGTGATTAGCTTGTTATCTAGCAGCTAAGCTGCATACTAATGATGTGTGCTACGATGCGGTACCTTATGGTGTGTAGGGTTGGATGGGTTGATTAAATCCCCATACTTGGTGTATAGGGTTGGGTGGATCGATTCTATCCCCACATGGTGTGATGGGTTGGACGGAGATGGTGTGCAGGGTTGGTGGGCATGATATTCCTGATATCTGATCTGTTATGCATGCGATATCTGTATGGCTAAGGCCGAATAACTGTATTCTGTTATCTGTTTGTATGCATGCTATTTTTGGGGATGTACACACTGAGTTTGCGAAAAATCGCCCCTTTGTTTATTTTGTTTGTCAGGTAATCCTTAGCAGTAGGTGGATCGGTGTGAAGGAGAGCTCGATGTTGACCACTTGTAAACATTTACGGATTTTTGAGTAACACTTTATTTTGCCTGCCTTATTTAAATATAAGTTTGGGGATTAATATGTATTTGGACTCGAACTATTCTTGGGTTTATTTTTAGATTTTAAATTGTTAAATTATTGATTTATGAATTAATGATGTTTTAGCTTCAGCGTCAACGAAATGTTTTCACGTAATAATTGGAATAGAGATTTCCCGACTTAAGTAAAGATAATAAACTGAACGATTTTTCACTTGATAAGGTTTCTTAAATGGGTTTCCTAAAAGTACTCTCATGTGACGCCGTTAGATTCGGTCATAACGTCTAGGCCGGGTTTGGGGTGTTACATGTGGTGTCGCCTATGAAAGATGCACCAATAAATAAAATAATATATTTTTAAAAATAAATTTTAGAAAAAAAAATGATGGTGCCACCTATGAGATGACACCACCAATACTAACATACCATTTTGGTATTTAATCCTTCTGACATACCATTTTGGTGTTTTTTTTTAGATTATTTAGGTAAAAAGGCCTCAAACTTGGATCTATAAATACTAATTCCACCAGTCCCTGTATCCAGCAAATGCACCAGTTTTCTACGTAGTATTGGAAATTTCTTTCTTTAGAAAGCCAAAGGAAAAAGGGGAAAGAAAGAGAGGGCTTACATTTCCATTAGTAAAATCACCAACCTGGATCATGAAATCTTTAATAATATGGGGAAAAGAGCATCCTTTGAAACCATAGCCATTCTCTCCTGCAAGAAATAAAAATTTTGATCTAATTAAGAAAAATATTAAGGAAAAAACAAAAATAAAAGTGAATGTAGAAGACTCGGCCTAGCTTGCATGTGTAAAGGGCACGAAAATTCTCAGCAGTTCTAGGAATAACATCCCCAAAAAGGCCTATAACGATTTTGCTAATAGCTTTACAATCAATTTCAATATCAAAGAAGCACTTGGTCATCACTTTCGCTTGCAACTCTGCAACCACAGATGAAGAAGAAAATGGAAAGAAAAAAAAAGGGTTGCAACTCTACAACCAAAGGGTTTTATTAGCTTCAAACGTAAAGAAAAATAAGAAAGAATGGAAGATGATGGTTTCAATCAATTGACCTAGGTCTCCTCTACAACCAAAGTAAAAAAAGAGAATCGTAGAGATAGAAAGGAAAGGAAGTTACCAGTGAGATCGAGGTAGAACGATGATGGTTACAGTTACAACGTCTTCATTCTCTAGGTAAAGGTGAGGGAAAAAATTGAAAATGGGAAAAAAATTTCCTTATTCCACTAGGTTGAATGGCTATTCAATGGTGAGGGAAGGGAATGGCTATGTAGCCTCTTCCTGGAATAAACATTGAATCAATAAAGGCCGTAATAGGCCATTACAACCAACCAAACTTAAGTTTGGTGGTGGGCCCGCCGAATTGGGCTATAATCTATTCTTATCCCCTCAACCAAACATAGTGTAAGACTCAACCCTCTTAAAGAGAATAACAAATAAGTAAACAAAGAAATAATCCTTACAAGATTAGGATGTTTGCTAATTTAGTATAAATACAAGGAAAACACTTGAGCTAATAGAAAATATAATGAATGCTCACAAGTGTTTACAAGAAGAAGATAAAGAATTAAAGCACAAAGTGATTGGTAATGGACTTTTTTATGTATCTTGAAGTACTTGATTTATTGTAATCTCACTTGTTTTTGTAGGACTTTTAAAAGCTGATATTTATACCCTCTAATTGATTTCTAACCATTGTGGTTATTATTAAGGAATTGAATAAAGTCGTTGGGGGTGAAAATACCATATCATTAAATTCACCAACAACAAAAGGTATCGATATTTTTTCTACGAGCATCAATACTATAGCATTTAATGTTTGATTCAGTGACCATTAAAGTTAGTTTACAATGATACCAAAGACATTTTATCGATACCTGGTAAAAGGTATTAATACTTTTTAAAAGGTATCAATACTTTTTATAATTGTTTGAAAAATCGTCAGAATACAAAAATGGTATTGATATCAAAGATGGTATCGATACTTTTTTAAAAGGAATCGGTACTTTTTGTGATTGTTCAATATTTGTTTCAAGTTAGTAAGCAAGATTGGTATCGATCTTGAAAAAGGTATCAATATAAATTGTATGGTACCGATACTTTATAAAAAGTATTGATACTTTTTGTAGGGAGTAATTTTTCAATTGATTTAAAAATGTTTCAATTGAGTTTAAAAAGTTTAAACCATTTTTGAAATTTGTCCAAACTTTTTCCAAGTGTTCAAAACATTTTCTAAAATGGAAATCTTTAAATGACTTTTATGCCTTGAACTTTATAATTTCTTTGTTCAAAAACAACTTTATTCAAAAACATTTTTATTTGTTATATCAAAACAAGTTATCAAATAAAGTTAATTTAACAATAATTTTAACATATTTATGGTTATTAAAAGTAAAAGATAATTAATGTTAAAATAATTTTATCTCAAAAAAATATAAAAGATATAATTTTATAGGTACAATAATTTTATTCAAATTATTTTTTAAAAAATGATAACTATTTTTTAAAAGTTTTTATGTTAAAATAAAAATAAAAATTGATAATATATAGATAAATATTATAAATCAAATGGATAAATTCTCTGATCAATTTTTTATTTAATTAAATATTTATTTAAATTTTAAAAATATAACGGATAGATAAATTACATAATTCTCTTTTAAAATACAATAATTAGTTTTAAAAATATTATGTCAAAAATAAATTTTAAAATAAATAATTAAGAATGGTAATAGAGTGCAAGGGAATATTGCTAAACCCATCACTGCTTCATAGTTGGGACACTCTGCTCCATCACTTACATAATTCATTATGAATGTATAATCTTGAAAACCGCTACCACATCTATGAATGTTGGATACATCCATCCTCACCCCACTTTACTCCGCTTTTATTTAATTTTTACTTCTTATTTTTAACATAATTTCACTATCCAAAAGAAAAAAAATCATATCCCACCCGAATTAAATCATCCAACAATTCGAGAATGGATGATAATATAAATATGTAACCCAAATTTCAAATTGCCTGTAGAGTATCATATGACTTAACCCAATTGATTGATGATTTATGTGATAAGCTTTAAAAGATGAAATTATAATAAATAAATAAAAATGAAAATCATTTTGGACGATGATCCATTAATTATATATGAGAATGTAATATTAACAAAATGTTAAAAATTTTAATTTTAGTGACCAAATTCAATCTCCCCAAAAACATTTATCTCCCTAAATAAACAGAATATTAAGGATGAGAAAATATATAAACAAACTCCCCTTGCTTTATTTAGATTTGCTAGAAGAGCAGAGAGAACAGGGAGTTGAAGAAAAATACACAATCAATCCTTGTTAAGCCCTTCAATTTCTCTAATAATTTCCACCTCTACTTATAAAGCTACCCAATCTGCAACGAAGTTCCTTTCCTTGGGGATATGCCTTCTTCATTTCCACCATTAATAATCATATTATATTTATTTATCTAGGTAGAGAGTGTTTCTACCCAACACACACTTGTATACTTTGAACATCGCTCTAACAGAAGTCAATTCCTGAGATTCTCTCTTCTTTTCGTTACTCAAGTGGGAAGAATATAAGTTAGGGCTTCAGCTTCTCCATCAACAAAAAGGGCAGCGTAAACACAACATGTAACAATTTGTGGATTCATTTGATCATGGTCCAAATAAAAAGCTTGGTCTGAGCTGGTATGCAACATTTAGGGTCCCCCTCAATAAGGTTTTGCCTGTTTATTCCAACTGGACCCCCATACAAAGAAACTAGTGGCGGATGCTGCTGCAGAGGGTTACCATCCAAGTGCAGGCACTGAACTCTGGTTCCGCTTCTTCAACTGAATTTTCCAAGATCAACTACCAAAGCAATGGCAGATCCAATCATCTCCAGTGACACAAGATTAGTATTACATTCTACTTTTAAGCCACTTTTTAATGAAAGATGCAGGGGAACATCAACAAACCTTTAACTTATATGTACACACCAGGACTACCACATCCATCGATAAACTGCAAAATGCAAAGGACACATTAAATATTACTCAAAGTCTAGTTTAACCCAAATTTCAAACTTCCAAATGATTTCAATATGCAATCAGATGACATTTTAATAAAATCTGATCCTCTGGATTCCCAAATCCCCATATCAATCTCTTATTGCAGTCAACTGATTGAAAATTCAAACATAATAATCACAAGATTCAAAGAATAAGTTTGGCCTCTTTGCTGGTGTGAAGTGGGGGAGGCTTAGCCTAACTACCAGCAAAGACAGAGAAAGGAAGGGAAACAGACCCCACAATGAAGAATTCAGATTCTTGGTATCTAACCATTTCCAATGAGGCTGAGCCAGACCTCATCACCATTTCTTTCTGCATGAGAACACTAGAAACCCAGCTCAACCGCACTATGAAAGACCCTACCCATGAGATCACGATTCAATAAAAGTGAAATCAAAGCAGCAACCAAGGAATCATAAACACAAAGCAAGTTGGAAAGCTTTATGATGGTAAAAAGCATAAAGCTTAAAAACAACGAAAAATAGAGTAACATCCACCACAGTCAACTCAAAATAGAAATAAAACTAATAAAGTCGGCTTAAAAGAAACATGGAGAGGGCATAAAATCCCGGATTTACAGAAAAGGATGGATTCGGTTCTCATCCCTTCTACCCGACAAGGTGCAAAACACCTTGTATGCATGCTAACAATCACTGCTTACAAGCGATGGAAATTAACAGTAAAAGAAGAACATTAAAAAGGGGACAAAATTAAAAATAACTAGACATTCAAGGACTGGCAAAACCATGCAATAAAGCAAATAGTAGAAAACTGCCTCAGGCGTAGCAATAGGACCACTGCTCGTCCTCACTAGCCCCAGAATCGACAGCAGCATTGTAATCTTCCTCATTGCAATAGTAGAAGCCATTGTTATTCATGGCAGTCAACGAACAAGGAGATGCCGCTACAAGATAAGGCATGTTGTGGAAAGAACGAGCAATGGTGCTAACTAAAGCAGCATGGGTGCCTTCATTGCCATGGTCCTGTCCACAAAATTCTTCCGCACGGTGCTTGAGGGTCTCAAACATGAGCTCGGGCTCGTGCTGCATCACTCGGAGGACATCCCCACATGACGGACCAGGCGCCGCCCGTGTAACCGCAAAGCTATATGGACCATCACTCTGCGACACGCTAACAACACTTGGGCCACCAAAGAGGTTGTGAACTCCACCGAGGGATTCCTGGTAAGCCCCACCCAAGAACATCCCTAAATAGTACCGCCCATTAGCACCACCACTGCTACCACCACCATTACCTTCCAACCCATGTAAAGGCAAGCTTGTTTCACCTCCTATGAACTTATCAATCTTCCCATCACTGTCACAGGTTAAATCAGACAAAATCCCCCTCACTTCAGGCCTTTCATCCAATCGATGAATGGGGACTATGGGAAAAATCTGACCAATACTCCAAAAATCAGGGATCGAAGTGAAAATCGAAAGATTGACATGGTATGTCCTAGCAGGTTCAGATGCATCAACCACTTTAGAAACTAAGTCGCATAAGCCATCAACAGCGGCAAGCTGTTCAATCCCCAAAGTCCCTTCTTTGAACTGTTCCACACATCTTTGCTTCAACTGATCAGCATAAACGAAACAGGACTCCGTCTCATGTCTCATTGCTGCCTGGCTCAAGTTCCAACAATCGACACGAGCATCCTCCGAGAGACCCTCCAAAATAAATGGAAGGTCAACTTGGTTCATTGCTGGGGTAGTAGGAGCAGTAGCAGACATGGCCTCAAATATCAAAATAGAATGATGGGAAACAATAGCTCTACCACTTTCACTACAGATAATTGGATGCTTGATAGATTTACGGTCACAGACAAACCGAACAGCATTAACAACAGCTGAAGCATATTCCTGAAGGCCATAAGAAACAGAGAGATCAGAATTACCGGATTTTGACCCGTCGTAATCGATTCCAAGGCCGCCTCCAATGTCAATAACTTTCATGTCAGCACCAAGACGGACTAATTCGGAATAGATTTGAGCAGCTTCGACGACACCAGCTTGAAGCAAAGCTGTTGAAGGGATTTGGGATCCAATATGGAAGTGTAACAATTGCAGACAATCAAGCATCCCCGAATCCTGAAGCCTTTTAACAACCCTTAAAATCTGGATCGTTGTCAACCCGAACTTACCTTTCTCACCCGAGGTGGATCCGAAATGACCCGAGTGTTTGGTTCTCAGCTTGGCTCGGACTCCAATCACGGGTCGAACAGAAAGTTTCTTGCTTATTTCAATAACCAAATCCACCTCCTCCTCTTCTTCAAGAACAATTACAGTGTTCAACGCGAGCTTCCTTGCTAGCAAGGCAAGGAAAATGTACTCAGCATCTTTGAAACCATTGCAGACCAATAACGCCTCTGGGTTTCCCTTGCAAAGGCAGCTCATGGCAAGGAGAAGTTCGGGTTTTGACCCGGCCTCAAGCCCGAAGCGGAAGGGCGCCCCGAATTTAACTATGTCTTCAACAACGAACCTATCTTGGTTACATTTCACGGGATAAACGCCTTGGTAATGAGACTCGTAGCCTTGGGCTTGGATGGCTGATTCAAAAGCCGATTGAAGAGACTCGAGCCGGTTTTTCAGCACATCGGGCACCCGAACAATAAGGGGAAGCTGTAAACCCAGCCCGCCCACAGATTTCGGATCCGAGACTTTCTTAACGATTTTCAGCAAATCGATTTCTTGGTGGGCCAGAGTGTCCGTTCCGTACGGACGAACGGTGATATTGCCGGCGTTATTGACGGAAAAGTAGGGGGCTCCCCATCCGTCGATGCGGTAGAGAGCGGAGGAGTGCGCTGGGGACCAATGGGTTGAGTTGGAATCAGCGGCGTCGGCGGTGGAGGCGGAAAAAGGGACCGCCGAGGGAAGGGAGCTGTCCCCAGCAAAGAAAGCCGCGTAACCAGGAGGCGCTACGGCAGCAGCATCTACGCAGCAAGCCAGGGCCGGCATCCCTACAATGAATCTGAGACTAACTAAACGAAGATTCGAAAAAAAAAGGTTAAGATTTGATAGGTTTCAAAAGGTGGGAGCTTTAAAACCCGCCGAGGCCGAGGCCCCGGCTACTCCCTCAAAAGAAGCAGTAGAGGACTCAATTACAACCGGAGCAGCACTTCCGTTTTACCCTAAACTTCAAAATCCCCACGCCGATCCCTTCAGAAGAATATTTTTAATAGATTTAAAGTTGGATTTTTCCTTTCTATGTAAAGGAACAAAATTTATGCTGCGAAAATGGACTTCACCATGCAGATCTTGAAACACAAAAAAAAAGAAGAAAATAAAAATAAGGAATCAAGAAAGTAAATGAGATTAGCGGAATGAGGAAGAAAAAAGATTTTCCCGGAAAATGAGGGAAAATCAGAGAAAAACAGGGAGGGCTTTGATATTATTATAGAAATAATATTCAAAGAATACGTTAGAAATGGTTGAGTGAGCGAGAATTGCTCGAACAAAGATGCCTCCTTTATATAGGCGGTTTCACGGGCATACTTGGGCAACGGGGTTGGAGTTGGGGTACCCGAACTTATATTTTATCAATTTCTCGCGTTTTTTCAATCTTACTCAAAACGAAAAAAATTGTAAATATTAAAATTTCGGTTTTGGGGGTTTTTTTGGGCCGTTGATACAGAGATTCGTTTTGCTAACGGTTGATCTGCGTCGGGTTGCCGCGTGGCCTGAGCAATTCTGGGTCCATATTTCATTTATAGAAGAAAAATAAAGCCAAATGGAACGATGAGGATGAATTTTATCGTAAAAACAAAAAAATTTCGTACAAAGCTTGTCATTGTTTGGATTCCTATTAAACTTAGTTTAATTTAATTGAAATAAAATTTAAAATAAGTAATATTGTTAGAGTTAAATTAAAAAATATTACATTAACATTATGTTATTATATAATTAATTCTATTTTAGAGTATATAAATTTCAAATTATATATATTTAAAAACTCTTTCAAAATTAAATAAGAGAAAAATAATACTCTAGTATGACTTAGATCATTAATTTACTTATTTACATCCCCTACATTATTGTTATTTTTGTTATATATTTTTTAGAATTTTATTTTATAATTTTTTATATTCTTAAAAAATATAGAAATTTTAAATTTTTATAAAGATTTAAATTTTAAAAAAAATTGAATTTTTTTTGTTTTGAAAGATCAATATGCTCATTTTCAAAAGTATGAATCAAAATAATATTAAGTTATTCGAATTATAAAGTTCAACAAGAGTCAAACTCAAAACTCAAATCACTTATTTGAATTAACTCAAAAAAATTAAATAATTTAATTTAATTAATTTAAATTTTAAAAAAATTAAATTTGACCATTATGTAATAGTGATTGGGTAGGTTTTTTCTTTTACGGTTTTTAGCGAATAAATTGTAATTTAAAAAAATAAAATCGGATCTTTTAATGGAGATATTCACGTGGATGTCACGTGGAACGCATTAATGGATAGTTTCAAGTTCCTGAAACTACTTGTTTCCTAGTTTTTTTTCATAAACAAGCTGTTGGAACTACATTTATATTTATTGGTAAAAGTTATGTTAATTGAATTATGTATTATAATTATCCATACTAAATCATCACAAATCTATAATATAGGTGAAAGGTCTACATGTAAAAAATTATAAAAAATTAGATTCAAAATTATTTTTAATCTTTTTCGATGTTTGTTTCATGTCAACGTAAAATTATCCTTTTATTCCCGCAAAATATTTTAATAATTTTTTTATAAGGTTATGTTTACCAAAATATCTTTGAACATTTTCCAATTGCAGTTAGTTACAAATTAACATAAAATATATAGCACTATCAATAACCAATCAATTCACATTTGATTGTCAATTTACATAAATTTTTAATTTATTCAATTTAATCCTTAAAATCAGGACTAATATAACTTTCAATTTGAAGTTTCAAATTGAATTCCGATTTCACTATTATACATTAGGGACCTCCTATTTCTTATTTTTGCATTCAATTTTACATTTTATTCAGTTAAGTCCCTAATATATGAAACTATCAATTAAGCTTCACAATCTAATCATTTCTCATATATAAGCTTAAAAGCTATCAATTTAGCACCTAAAACTTCAAGAAATCAACAATGTTAGACAATTTTACAAATTGGTATATGGGCTAGCTAAATCAAGCTCCTATGATCTCTAATCAATAGAAATTATAAGAAAAATAACCAATGACTTACTTGAATTTGGAAGTTAAAAGCTTGGAGCCCTAAGAATGTCGTCTCCCTTATTGTCTTCATGTTTTATGATTTTACCATAGATCTAAGCCCCTTTATTCTACTAATTGAATAATAATAAATTAGCTTTTATTTTATCTTTTTTCTTCGGGTTTTTTTTAAAGCTAATTTATTATTATTCAAACAAATATTGTAGGCATCATGTGGTGTGCTACTAATTATGCATTTGGATAATATTATTAATTTAATATTAACTAATACTAATTGTGGTTTGGAAACTAATTTATTATTATTCAATCTTTTTTTTTTAAAACACAATCAGGAATTATCTATCCACTTTGGTTGTTTTCAATTTATTATTGTTAATATTCTAGCTTAATAGTTGAGTAATATTATATATTTAATTTGATGTGTTTATTTATAAATAAATTATTACAATATATGCAAAATATAAATGTATAAATATAAAATAAACTCAATTAAACAATGAAAAGTTAAGAAAATGTCAAATATATGTTTGTTTAGTTGAAAACAAGTTTTATGATATATTTTCATAAATCTGCTAAACAACAAAAAAATATTATACACATATTTATCCAATCACCATAAAATATTAGATTTTTCAGAAAAGTAAGTCATTTTCTAAAAATAATTTTCCGGAAGTCATTTTTAGTAAAACAAACGGAACCTTGATATAAAAACAAAATCCAAATTTGATTGAAATGACAATGTTAAAACAACAATTAGGCTTAAATTATATAATTCTCATTTATGTGTATCTATTTTTTAAAAATTTATAAAAATATAAATAGACATAAATATTTTCAAAATTATATTTATTATTTTATAAAAAAAATAAGATTTTAATAAGTTTATAACTAAGATAAAATCTAATTAATGTTATATATAATATAAATAATTAATACGCTCTTAAAATTATTATATTCAAAATGAAGAGCCATAAAGGGACTAGATAATGCATATTGTTATGGTTGAATAATATTTGAGATAAATATAAATTTATAGATTTTGATCAATTTTATACATGAAATTTTAATTTAATTTAATTTAATTTTTAAAAATCACTAACAATATTATTGAATTAGCACCATTTTACTTGGAGATATCCCATCTACAAACAATTATATTAATCTAAATTGAAAATAAATATATGTATTCATTTATTTAAATATGTATAATTTAATCAAAATTAAAGTTGTGTATAAATATAATTCATAATTCAAATTCCACATGTATAATTATACCAAATCAAAGTTCGCACTAGATAAAAATTCACGTATAAATTTGATATTTATTTGAAAATATTTTAACTTACTAAATTGTTCATATAATGTATAGGTAGTTATTTTTATCTTCCTTTGGATATTTGATTTTCTTTGTCTTTTTTCAACTAGGTTGATATTTGATTAACTCTATTAATTATTTAAATTAACTAGATTATGACACATTCATGATCTAGATAAAAAAAAATTATGTAAAAGACATATTTATTAAATGTTTACATTAACCAAATAAAATATTGGTAGAAATAATAAAGTTGAAAGTTAAAAAATTGTGGTGTTTTAAGTTTAAATTTCATAGTGGCAAATATAACGAGAACTACGAGAATCAAAATATTTTTAGCTCTTAAATCAAATTGAATATTTCAAAACCTTAGATTAAAAGAAGTTTTTCACAACTTTATCGATTGAATTCCATACATAATATTTAAAAACCTCTTCTTTTTATAGAAAAGTCCAAGTCGATTAACTTTTTCAAACTAAATCTTTGTTTCACATAACAGGTCATATAAATATGAAGATTAAATTATTTTAAAATAAGAATAGAAATTTTATTAAAGTATATAAATATTATGGAGAAAATAGAGATTATATGAAAAGGGAATGTTGAACATAATAAAATTCTCCTTCCAATCCAATCAATGTCTATCAAAAAGTGAAACGCGTTTTCGTTGGTCCAATCTTTCGTCTATTTGACAAGGGATAAGTAAAAGTTCCTTAATAAATTGTGCTTTTCTTGGAATGGAATTCACTAATGTATTTTATTAATTGGAAATTGCTTGAATTACCTTAATTGTAAAGGTGGTGGTTATGCTCCCACCAAGTTCAGCTCCATATCAGCTTAATTTTTATTTAAATATGAATAATTAGTTTAATTTAAGCTCATTTAAATTTAACAAATATTTAAAAAATATAATTATTTTTATTTAATATTACATACTTGTCTTTTATTAAATTTTCAAACATAAATAACTTACCATATTTTTTATACTTACATTTTTTTTTTACATAATTTACCAAGATATAAATTATGTAATGTATAAATTACAAAAAAAAAAGAGGAAATTTTCATCTAATCTAGTTTTCATATGTGGAAGGGAATTATCATTGCCACAATGAATTATAAATATTTTTCTTTTGTTGATATTTTTAATGTGTTTTTTTGTTAGTCATTTCATAATCGTGTTTTAGACTTTTAGTGCTTGCACAATGCTTCACAAGGTGAGTGAATATATACAATCTTCTGAAAATAATTATCAATACATAAGGACCTTGATACCTATGGATATCAAATCTTATCTTATAAAAACTTCAATCTATTCTTTTTTAACTTTCACACATAAGCCTCCCTAAAAAAACAAAAACCCTATAACTTTCCCCTAATAAAAACCCTATCAAATGCTTAGATGCCAATCTAAACAAACAAAAAAAGAAATGTGATGGAAATAAGATGAAACTCATATGCTTGAAGATACTCATTGATCCAACCCCTTCAACTAATGCAATTGTCAAGCAAATGAATCAATATACCAAAACTTGGATGCTACACGTGATAGAAAGAATGTTATTTCCAGATAAGTCTAACAACATGGTTCATTCATAACATATATCTAGATTTGTTGTCAAAGTTTGATTTGGCCAGTACATTCAGCTATGGGTAATGACTTTTTGTGTGTCTCTATAAGGCATTTTGTAAGGTGACTTGACATCATATTGATGAATCAAGCAATTACTATATATTTTTGCAACCATAGGCATAGATATGGATGTGTAGTTAACATTCACCCCTTCCTAATTATGGGAGTTCCCTCTTATTCAAAGATAAAATTATAAGTATATTTAATATCTTAAAATATATTAAGCTATAAATATATACAATATCCCGCATTAATGTTTAAATAGATTTAGGAGCTGCTTAAATCATACCTTGGATGCGATGAGAAATCTATTGATAAGCTTATCAGGAGGTATGTTGTTATATTCATATTCAATTAAAATAATATTCTTATAAACGAAAATAACAATATTTATTGTAAATGTTTGCCGTATGTGTGAAAGTTGTACTTCGAGAATGAAATTGTTAACATTTTACCATCTAAATAAATCTAGACAATGACTACATATGTTAGGAGTTAATATAAAATAAATCTAAAAGGGCACAATAATTTTTTTGGCCTTCCAACTTTACAAAAAAAAAATTTATTTTAGCACTCCATTTAATTCTTCGCTTTTTTTTTAGCCTTTAAACTTGCATTTTTTTATCAAATCACCCAAAATGGATGGAAAAGTTGATGTTTTTTAAACTTTGCTTATGCCAACATACACGTGAATTGTCACGTCATCATTTAATTGTAAAAAATTAAAAAATATTTAAAATATTTTTATATTTTTATACTTTTTTAAATAATTTTAATGATTTTTATTTTTTAAAAATATTTTATATTTTTTGAAATTTTAAAACTTAAAAAATTAGTTAAATATTGATGTTTCATCCATGTGTACAAAGTTAAAAAAAGTTTAATTTTTTCATCCATTTTTGGGTGATTTGATAAAAAAATACAAGTTTAAAGGTTAAAAAAAATGAAAAATTAGACGAAGAGCTAAAATGGCTTTATATATATATATAATTGAAGGGTCAAATAAGTCATCATACCATCTAAAAAAATCCAAATAATTTACTCAATATAAAATTTCAACAAGATATCAACATTAAAATTTTAAATAAAAAAGTGAACTCACAAATGAATATAAAATTCATAACCTTAACTAGTTGTTTTAAATTTAAGATTTTTACCCTTCAATGTAAAATTTAATACTTGTTATGTCATACCCCAAAACTGGTTGATCCGAATTTAAGGCGCATGGACGCGAAGTTGTCTGTTTTAGCGCACTCTGGTAGTTAGGTCGCCAAATTGTAAGCTTCTGGTGAATTAATGTTTTAGCGAATTGGGTATTTGTAACACTCCTAACCCGTATCCGTTGCCGGAATAAGGTTATGAGGTATTACTTGACTGAACAAAACTTCTATAAGGTCAAAGATATTTACCAGACATAAATTATCAACAATGCAACCTGTCTCATTGATTTTTTCATAAAAGCTCTTATAAATTTCCAAAATGACTAACTATCAAAACATAACCGAATATCTAATAACAAATTAACTACTATCAAGTTATAACTAAAACATTTCAACACATTAGTTCAATTATAAGGCTTCTCTAAACAAAATAAGCGAGCCATCTTCGCATGACTATAATGTATACAAAGTCAAAATATCATTCTACCTATAGTCTATCCTATACATGCCTTAAATCATGATGATATACCATCTTCTCAACTCACATAATGACTCGGTAGTGTGATGATATCTCCGGCTCTTCCAACTCGAACTAAAGGATAAACCTATAAGGAATGGAAAAGAGAACACGGAGTAAGCTTCAATGCTTAGTAAGTTTTAAGCAATGCAAACAATTAATTTACTTATAGATCGATTATTTCAAATTTTCAAGAAATCATTTCTAGGTAATTGCCATTTCGGCCAAGTATCCATGAACATAATGCATATTTAGCAAATTCACCTCACTTGAATCTGAACTCAATTAAAACCAAATATTGAAATCACAAATAAGATCATAAGAACTCGAAAAGTATCTCATTAACTAGTTTTAACCATGTTTGCAACAAAATCACAAATTCACTACAAGCTGTTTTCCTGAGCAACAGTCACTAAATTATTTATAACTGGAGATAAGAAACTCCAAATAAAGTTTCGTTAATTTTTCCTGAAAATAGACTTATATATCTTCCATCCATAAAATTTTCAAAATTTTTGGTTTGACCAATCAATACCAGATTTTTATTGAAGTTTCCCCTGTTTCACTGTTTGACTATTCTAACCACTCTTCACTACAAATCAATTTTCTCATTACACAGAATTCGAAATATGTTATCATTTACTTCATTTGAAACTAAACTCATTAAGGAGTCTAAAAATATAAATTTTATCTTATAATCATCATTGTACAATTTACAATGATTTTCTAAAGACAGAACAGGGGAGTTCAAAGTCATTTTGACTCTGTCTCACTCCACTTCAAATATCTCATTATCTAAAATTCTTTTGCTTACACGGTTTCTTTTATAAGAAACTAGACTCATTAAGCTTTAATTTCATAATTTATTCAGCTTCTAATTCAATTTCCACAATTTATGGTGATTTTCCAAATTCACGATACAGTTGCTGTCCCAAGCAAATTTATTACAAATTTGCTCTTTCACACATTCCTTGCATTCAAATTATCTAAACATGTATATCATGTCATTCAAGATCGAACTCATATAACATAGGCATTAAAATGCTTCACTATCAGCTTTAGTTCAATTGAAACGAATGAAATACAATATCATATTCACATTTAATTTTCCAAGATCGTAATCACCTAAAAATAAAATCATATAGTTCCACAAACCTTTCCACAAGGACCAAGTGTTTATATTTGAATATAAACATAGAATCACTTCACATAACTTCACATATTTACTGAATATATCACAATCACATTTATAGTCATAACACTTATTCACAGATGCATCACTTTATATATATTTATAATTTAATTCAAATCAAAATCGCATACGAGTACATGATACATACCTGGCCAACTTAATACGTAATGCACTTTCAATTTGTCAACTTAGTGTAGGATCTTGTAATTGTATACTTTTATCAAATTCATCGGCACTTGGCCTACTAGGTATAAAACCCGAAATTATATTATCAGCACAAAGCCTGCGGGACATTAACCCGGATACATTTCCAGCACGAAGCCTGCGGGACTTTAGCTCGGATACATTTCCAGCACGAAGCCTGCGGGACTTTGGCTCGGATATATTTCCAGCACGAAGCCTGCAGGACTTTAGCCCGGATACATTTCCAGCACGAAGCCTGCGGGACTTTAGCCCGGATACATTTCCAGTGTCTTGCATATTTATTCACATGTTAACGCATTTCACATAATATTTCACATTAACAATTTAATTGCTTCATTCGAATATAAGCACAAAATGCACACCTACCTTTTAACTTTCGGTTCAATAATCATACACAAGGAACACATAATCTTTTCATTATCCTGGTTTCACTTTTAATAACCATTCGACTATATGCCATATTCACAAATTATTTCACACACAACCTCGATCAAGTAGGAACAATAGTCACAATTCATCTATTATACAAATATCCCATTCTTTGACTTTGTTTCATAATAGCTATTCTGTCACCACATATATACCATTCAATTCACCTTCGACTTTATACAAACAAGTACAATAAAATTGTATGCACATATTACACACTTTCACATCATCACTTAATAGTCATTCGGCCGCATTATATACATAAATCATCCATTTCATATTCGGCTTTATAGCCGAAATTCAATATACTTATTGCAAATCGAACTTGTAAACGTCAAATAATTACTTATCATATTATATAATCTTAAGCGCGCAGCAAATCAAATATAATTACTTAAGGACTTACCTCGGAAGACGATAATCGGAACGAGACGACTAATCGACCATTTTGATTTTCCCCCCGATCCAAATCCGAATTCTACTTTTGCCAATCTAATTAATATCAAAATTAACTCACTTATTCAACATTTCATTAAATTTTATCTAAAGACACATAATTTGAGCATTTTGCATTTTATCCCCTAACATTTCATATTTTTACAATTTAATCCCTATTTCAAAATAACACAAATTACTCAAAATTTCATCAAACCCATGCTAGGCCGAATTTACCTTAGGTCTCTAGCAACCCATTTCTTTTATTTATTTCACGTTTTGACCCCTCAATTTACAAATTTCTAAATTTAGTCCTTAATACACATTTTTATCAAAAATCACTTAATCAATCATGAAAATCAAACATCAAAGATTTATTACTCATCATCAAACAACAAGATACTCAAACATTCAATAATGACATCATCCAAATACTTTAACAATTTTAAAATTAGAGGTACGGGCCAGCTAGATTACGAAGCAACGATCTCAAAAACGTAAAAATTATTAAAAACTGAGACGACATGGACTTACATGCATGAACAACCATGGCTGAACCTTCAAAGCTTTGAGAACCTTATTTTCTTTCTCACATTCGGCTATTGATGAAGATGATAGCATGTAATTTGGCTTTTGTTTTATTTTATTTTATTATAATTACCAAATACCATATTTAACCTTAATATACATTAATAATTTCCATTATACCAAGCCATGGAATTCCACTATCAACAATTATGGAATAATTACCACTTAAGGACTACCACTATTTAATTCCATAGCTATTTAATATCTTTAACTTATAGAACACAACTTTTACGCTTTGCGCGATTTAGTCCTTTTTGCTTAATTAACTATCAAAACAATAAAATTTTTCAACGAAACTTTAATATCATCTTATTGCCACTCCGTAAATATTTATAAAAATATTTACGACTCGGTTTATAGAAATGAGGTCTCGATACCTCATTTTCTAAACCCACTTGACCTTAAGGTCATACCACTTGAGCTTAATAAATCGCTTATAAAACAAAAATCACAATATCAAAAACCTTTTTTAAACTCACAATTAACTCATAAATATTAAATATAATATTTACAAACCTACTCATCGAATTTAGTGGCCCCGAAACCACTGTTCTGATTAACCCTAAAAACGGGTTGTTACAGTATTCGCCCATGAATGTATACTAGAGTTTAGTTCTTAATGTGTTCTTCAAGAGAAGAAGAATTAGATAAAAGTAAAGTAAGCCTTGTGTAGGTTACCGCCAAAGGTATAGTACGCCTAGTTTGCTCAAGCATTGTGAAGAACATGTTTTGGTAACTAGATCTGGTTATAAACCAACTGAACTGACTAATCAAATAGCATATGGACAAGACTCTCATTTATGTTTCTTCTGGATACTGTAGGTCATTAGGAAGGGAACATTCTGAAATTCCTTGACACTTGGCAAATTCTACTAAACGAAAGTGGATTATATATGCATGTGATGAGGGTTCGTGAGAGAAGTTTCTTCTTCCTTCAAGATTAATTCTTTCTTTTTTCTTAAATATTAAATGTTATTTCTGGTTGCTCTTCTTATGTAAACTGGAAGCTAAGGATTCTTGGAATAAACAAAAGGTGTTCCATCTCCTGTTGTTACTGCTGGTTCTAAGTGGTGTCTAAGTTTGGAGCTAGCAGTTATAGTAGGTGAGTCTCAGGTTAGTCTTCAATATCGAATCATACAAGTCTTTCTAGATAAATCTTTTATGATCAATGTTCCAGTATCGATGAATGAGTATTTGAATGACTGTTGAAAATATGTAGTGAGATCTTGATATAGTGTCCTCATGAGTCCGATATGTAATGGACTGTATGTATGAATGCATATGACTTTGTGAAACAACTGTGTATGTGTTTGAGATGTATATTGTAATACATGGTCGTATGATACGTGACTGTGTGATGTGTGTGAAACGTGTATTGAGCATGATTTGGTTAAAAAAATGAGTATAGCCTATGTGTACCTATGTTAGACATATGAGGTGTGATTGATAAATATGGGGAAATAGGGTGTAATTGAGTGTTGAAAGGTTTTGAGATGTGAATTTTGACATTGCGATGGTTTTCAATGAAGTTTGTGGGGGCAGTAAAAATGAGTTATGATATGATGAATCTGAAGAAAGCCCATGGCCATAGCACATTTTAGAAAGGGCGGATGAGCCGCATTTATCAACTAGGGTTTCTACGTGTCCCGGGGCAATAATGGGCAAACCTTACATGACTGTGAGTTTAGGCAAATCCATATCACAAACATGACAGTTCACTCAAAGTGCCTGGGTGGTATTCTATTTGGCCTTTGTGGTGTATTTTGTATGTTGCCTTTGTGGCGTACTTTGATAGTCTTTGTGGTGTATTTTATTTAACCTTTGTGGCATATTTTGTATGTTGCATTTGTGGTGTATTCTTGTAACAACCCAATTTTCAGTAGAGACAGAACAGTGGTTTGAAATCACAAATTTTCATCGTGTTGACTCGTAAATATTATTTTTAGAATATTTATAGTCATTAGAGTTGTAACACCCCTAACCCTTATCTGTAATGACCCAAAATTCACAGGCATCGAAAAAGTACATTATCGGGCCTCCGTCTTAACAAAATGGGTTCGTAAATAATTATTAGAAATATTTATGAGTCTAGTGGTTTGTTTAATTAGGTTTTAATTAAATGAATTTAGCTTAATTTAGAGTAATTAGGAAAAAGGACTAAATTGAATAAAGGGTAAAAGTTTAATTATAGATTAAAAGAAAATATTAGGGACCAAATGGGAAATTAATCCATATTTGGAGGTTGAGGCGGCATAAGATTGTAAAAATAATAGATTTTTACATGATTTAATTATATAAATATATAAATTGATTATAAGTATATTATTAAATTAATTATATTATAAATATTATATTAAGAAATAAATTAAATAAAAACAAATGTATGGTGATCATTTGATACAAGTGTATTAATAAAAATACATACATTTGTAATACTTATAATTATTTATTAAATAGATATTTATTTAAATTATTATATTAAATTATCGTTATAATTATTATTATTATTATTATTATCAAATAAATTGAATTATGACAATTGTAGGGTGATGATAAAATACATGTGTAATAATATGTATGTATACAATTGTAATACATGTATTTGATATTAAATAGATATTTATTTTAATTGTTATTATTATATTAAATTAATAAACAAATAAAAGAGAAACAAAACATAAAAAGAAACAGAAAGCATTCCAAACAGAGCAGGAAAAAAAAGAAGGAAGAAAAATAAAAGGAAAAATTGGGGTTTAAGGTTTTAAAGCTTTAAAAGGTAAGTCAATTAAGTCAATTAAGTCCTTTTTACTTAATTTTGATGTTTTAGGAGTTTTAGAACAAAGTTTTGTTAAATTTAAGTTGAAATTTTGGAAGTTCTTAGAGTTTTTAAGCATGGTTCATGTTGAATAAATTGTTGAATTAGGGATTTAATTGAATGAATTTCAAGTTAGGATTGATAAATAGATTAAATTGTAAAAGAAGCTATAAGTTTTGTGATTGAAGGATTAAATTGAAAGAAGTTTTAAACTAGGGTTTTATTATGAACATTTGATAGTTAGGTTGAATTTGATAGGAATTTGAATAAGAATGAAGTATAAATTTAGTAAAGTGAATGAGTTAGTAAGGACCTAATTGAAAGCAAGGTAGAAATTGAATAGAAATTCAATTATTCAATATAAATTAGTGTTGTATTAATAGTATAAATTATTTTTATTTTTATTTTCGTAGCTAACAAAGAACCCGAGACATCGACAAAGAAAGGAAAAGAGAAGGTTGACGAAGAGTAATTCGAGAATTACGGTTTGTATTTCTATAAACCAAACTTAACATTTAAATTGTTGTTTCTATTATTATATGTGTATGGAAATATATTAAGGCAAGTATTAGTGTTTTGATATTGAATTGAATGTATGTGAATATGTAATTATTGTGAAATGGATATTGAAATGATTAATTACTGTGAATTGAGAAATGAATTGAATACCTTATTAACTGTATCGAGCTGAGTCAGATATAGTTGGCATGCCATAGGATTGGAAGTGTTCAGGGATACTTTGACTTCGAGTCTATGAGGCACCTTGTGTGTTGTACTCTTACTGTTACTTCAGTTTAATCCGATGAGGTATTAAGTATCGTATTACTACTGTTTACTTCGGCAAAGCCGATGAGGCACTGAGTGCCGTACTGGTGTGTTGGTTGGATCCGTGAATCCGTCAAAGTCCGAGTTATGTTAATAGGGGTAAACTATTGCACTGAATAACTGAATGATTGTACTACTGGACTGAATAACTAATTGTTATTGAATAACAATAAACAAATAATTGTTATTGAAAAATAATTATTCATACTAAGTTTGAAATAAAATAGAGCATTGGATTGAAAGGTGAATATTTGAATAGTTATTGAATTTGAGTAGTGTTATATATGCATTTTATAATCATTTAAGTGTTGGTTTATAGAAATACCACTTAGTGCATACTCAGCGTACGATTTGTTTCCGTGCGCAGGTTAGGTACAAAAGTGACTAACGACTCAGCATCCAAGTCAATCCCAAACTCAAATACGTGGTGATGTATTTTCTTTTTTGAAAATGGCATGTACCTAGGTTGTAAATTATTGTTATTTTGATACATAAATACTAATGATAAATGATGGTAATGGTTGTTCCATACAATTACATATGTCTTAAACATAGTCTATATCATAGCTTTGGGCAATTTTGTTGAATGATGATTTAAATGAATCAATTTGACATCTTATGTTAAATTGTTATAAACATAAAAATGTTAGAACTTTATATTATTAGTTTGTTATAATTAGAGATGTATAAATTCATGAATTGATTTGTTTGGGTTGGTCACGATTTGAATTTGCAGGGAAGGTTAGATATTTATAAATGGATTATATTGAGTTCGTAAAAAAATAATAATAAAATAAAATAAAATTTCAGAGTACCCAAACAAGTCCCGATTCGATTCTAACGTGTGATTTGGACCTCAAGGATCCATTATAGGGACTTTATAATTAAATCAAGATATGAATATAATTTATTTTGAATTAATTGTAAATTTTTCGATAGGTACGGTAATGCTCCGTAACTCTGTTTCGACGACGATTTGGGGTTAAAGGGTGTTACATTATCCATCGCCAAAACAGGATTACGGAGCATAACCGAACTTTATAGATTAAATACGAACATTTCATAACATTTATTATACATATCAGAAACCAATCATAAAACCCTCATATTGTCCTTTGTATGAGCCCTCAAGTCCCAAAATACGCATTAGAAGTAAATTAGGACTAAATTGAAAACTTATAAATTTTTTCCCAAAATTTCAAAATTTTGCTTGGGTGCCGAGGACTCACACAGCCGTGTGGCCAGGCCGTGTGGCTCATACGGCCAAGAGACACGCCTGTGCCTTAGGTTGTGTGGGCATTTGATGTGAGGCACACGGCCGTATCCCAGCCCGTGTCCATACCCGTGTAACTCTCTGACTTGGGTCACACGGCCAAGCTACACACCCGTGTGCTAGGCGGTGTGTAAAAATCTGGGCATTCTATTTTTCAATTTTAAAGATGCAGGGGACATACGGCTAGACTACACGCCCATGTGATAGGCCGTGTGTCACACACGACTGAAACACACGCCTGTGTCTCTGCCTGTGTGGACAAAAATAAGTTATTTTATGACCACTTTTCTCGCCCAATCTTGGTATCAACCTAGGCACAACTATTTGCACATTCATAAATCACCACGAAACCTTCAATTCAAGCTAAAACCAAGTTTTATTCCTAACATATCATCACATATATATTTAAATATCCTAACTTACCAAATTAACCATATACACCTATATGCATATTTTACTAAATTCATTAACTCAAACCATGCCTTAATATGCCTATTATTTAACCATCATTTAACCATTTCAAACACACGTCATGCATGATTAATCCATACTTATATAAGTTGAATGGAAATATAAGCAAGTGTAACTCTTAATATTTACATAAACCAACTTTACTTGAAATCATTCCAGCCCTATACATGCCATATAAACCTTAGTCCATGTTGCAAAAGCTACCAGATTAAGTTGCATAGTGTGGCTTGATGTGTTGATCCAGTCTCCCGACCTCACGTTAATCTACAATAACTTTAAACAACACAAGTAAGCTTAATGAAGCTTACCGAACTTAATAAGTTCGATAAGTTAAACATAAATCTTACCGAACTTAATATAATAAATTTAATAGTAAATTATTCATGAACTCTCTCTATCAATCACAATATAAATTGATGAACACGCTTCTTTCAAATCAATATCAATAGTAAGTATAAATCTTTCAATTTTAAACGCATAAGTCATTTACCAAATCTCACCAAATCAAAGAATGGCTTACGGATATGAGTACATCATTTTCAGAAACACGAAGGCTGAATTGAAGCTCATGAGAGCTAAACGGAAACCCGTAGGGTTGAACGGAAGCTCATAAGAGCTGAACGAAAACTCATGAGGGTTAAACAGAATCTCAATAGAGCTTAACAGAAACCTATTAAGGTTGAAATGAAACTCATATGAGTTAAACAGAAGCTCGTGGGCACTAAACGGAAAGTAAACACAAAAGTTCGTAACAAATGCTGAACCTCAGTTTACTTGGGTAATTTTGCTATCAATTCTTCCTTTGTTGTCTTTCGCCACAGAACGATTGTACTCAATCCCGCGTTCCATTTGTTTTGAACACTCAATTTAATTTCATAATTTCCATATTATTTTTATTTCAACAATAGATATGAATACATACATAATATCATTCATCAATTTAATATATAAACATTAAAGTTTAGCCATACGAACTTACCTAGGTCAAATTGTAAGATTTGTAGTAGTTTAGGGACTATTCTTCTAATTTTCCTTTTTCACGATTATCTACGGGCTCTTGATTTGTAGCAAAATATGAAAATCAGCTTCTTAAGGGTTCTTCAATGATGTTTTTAGGTTGAAGATTGATGAAGAATTGCCTAGAAATTATTAATTCCCATTTTTATATATTTTAATTTTATTTCATTTCCAATTTTACCCCTTAATCACCTAATTTCATTGTTTTTTTCCTGCTTATGCCACCTCAGCCTTTCTCATGTATGTCTAATTGCCTTTTTAGTCCTTCCTTATTTACCATTTAGGCTATTTAATCAATATTTCTTTAACTAGCAAGTTTTGCACCTTTTTCAATTTAGTCATTTTTAATTAATTAATTATCAAAAACATTAAAATTTTCTAACGAAACTTTAATACTACCTTAATGACACTCCGTAAATATTTATAAAAATATTTACGACTCGGTTTAGAGAATCAAGATCTTGATACCTCGTTTTCTAAACCATTTAACCTAATAAATTCGTATAACATAAATTACTAATTCAAAAATCTTCCTAAAACCACATTTGACTCGTAAATACTAAATAATAAAATTTACGAGCGTCCTCATCAAAATTGGTGACCTCAAATCACCATTTCTGTTACCGCTGAAAATCAGGTTGTTACAAGAGTCATATTAAAATTTAGTTTAGAAATATTAACGATTAGGTAGTTAATTAAAGAAAAAGAGCTAAATTGAAAAATGTGTAAAACTTGCAAATTAAAGCAAATAGGTGATGAAATGGTTTAATTAATATTGGAGGAAGGACTTAGGTAATAATTATGCCTAAATTAATATAGTGGGACGGCATGTTAATGCAAAATAATAAAATAAGATAATTATAATGACAAAATTGTAAATTTCTTGAAATTAAAACAAAACAAATTGAAATTTTAAAGCTTCCTATGCATTCTTCTTTTGGTCGAAACCACCGTAGAAGGGAGCTCTAAGTCGGTTTCTTTATTGTTGTTTCATGTGAGTTCAATTTTTACCCGTTTCTTGCAATTTTTATGTTTTTGAGATCGTTGCAACTAGGCCCAGCTAGCCCTTACCTTCGTTTTCAATTCTGTTAAAAATTTTGGAAGTTTCCATTGATGAATATTAAGTGTTTTTTTATGAATACTAAGTATTTAGAGCCTTTATTATGCTATTTGATGAATTTGTAACACCCCTAACCCATATCCATCGCTGGAACAGGGTTACGAAGTATTACCAAATATTACAGATCAAATAAATAGACATTTCATATAATATAAAATTCATGTCAGAAACTAATCAAAATCAAACATATTGTCCCTTATATAAGCCTTCGAAGCTCAAAATACACATTGGAAATAAGTCGGGACTAAATCAGGTACCCAAAGAATTTTTCAAAAATATTTAAAAATTTTCAACACTACAGGGGTTACACGGCCGTGTGACTCACACGGTCAGGAGACACGGCCGTGCCTCTGACCGTGTGGGCATTCAAAATAGGGACACACAGCTGTGTTTCAACCCGTGTCCATACCCGTGTGAATATACTAACTTGGGTCACACGGCCAAATCACACGCTCGTGTGTTAGGCCGTGTGAGCATTCTGTTTTGTGCAAATTTAAGATACAAGGGACACACGGCTGTGCCACTTGGCCGTGTGTCACACACAGTTGAGACACACTCCCGTGTCTCTACCCGTGTGGACGAAAATAGGCCATTTTACAAGCCATATTTCTCACCCAATTTTGTGTCAACCTACAATCAACCTTATAAATATCAACAAGCCATAATTAGACATCCAAAACAAGCCAAAATAAATGGCTAATTTCAACAATTTACTTATAAGCCAACATTAAACAAAATACCTATACATCTCATTATAACCAAAATCAAAACATTCTAAAGTACTGATAGAACCGACGGATAGTGTGATATAAATCCGACAAGTTTCCAACCTAATCGAGCTTTTGATAATCTAAAAAGTAAAGGAAAATAAATATGTAAGCAATGAATGCTTAGTAAGCTCGTATAAACTTTAATCATATTAATTCATTTCAAATACAAAATTTATACATATAAATAACAATCCAATAACGATACCGCAAGATTCATGAAGCTATATTCAACAACTCACAATGTGAATAAATCCACATCATCGCTTATACATATCATCCCTAACATAGCAGAATTTTAAATAACTTTAAACCTTACTACTCATTCAGCTCAAACATATTTTTATTTAAACACTTACCATTTCAATACAATTTATAATTAAACATATTACCATTCAACCAACAGCTTGGCACTTGCCTAAGCATCAAACAACAACACTTGTTAGCATACTTGAACATATTTCATATAAATTCAACATTGATAACCTTATTATCTCAACATGTAACACTTGAGTTTATACTCGTCTGAACTTACGTAATTTCCATGTATTTCATCTATATACCTGTATTAATTTGTATCAACCCATATCATCTCGTAACAGAACATTACCCGTTGAACCATTTAGAAAATCGTTGGATAACTTTCAAATTCATTAAATAAATCACTTTAACGAAATTTTCTCAATTCGAAGAACAACTGATGGATAAGAGTACATCATTTTCAGAAGCCTGAAGGCTGAACAGAAGCTCATGAGAGCTAAAAAAAAACCCATAAGGGTTGAACAGAAGCTCAAAAGAGCAGAACAGAAACCCATAAGGGTTAACAGAAGCTCAAAAAAACTGAACAAAAGCTCGTGAGAGCTTAACAGAAATTCTTAAGAGTTGAACAAAAGCTCGTAAGAGCTTAACAAAAACTCATAAGAATTAAACAGAAGCTTGTAAGAGCTAAATAGAAAGTAAAACACAAGAATTTGCAACAAATGCTGAACCCCGGTTTACTTGGGTAATTTGCCAATATCTTCCTCTAATACCGTCAATTCGTCAAATCACGAATGTGCTTAAATAATTTAATTCCAACAATAAAACATATATATATTACCAATCACCAATTACATTCACTTTAATCAAAATTATACAGAATACAGTTCATATGAACTTACCTAGCTAAATTGCAGAAAAACCAAGATTCAAGGGCATTTTGGTAATTTTCCATTTTCCTCGATTTTCCACCCAATCTTGAACTAAATTAATAATTTTATTCAATTTATTAATTTAGACAACAAAACAATTCATTTCATGTAATTTGGTCATTTTTGACATTTTTACAAAATTGCTCCTAAAAGTTTTACTTTTATTCAATTTAGTCCCTGAGCCCAAAACAAGCAAATCAACCATTTTTAATGCAAACCGAAGCTAACTGAATGCTGATGATATCCAAAACATCTCATTTATGCAACAATTTCACATTAAATCTTTGTACTTTTATTAATTTAACAAATTATTTCCTAATCAAAAAATTCATCAAAATCACTTAACAAAATACTTTTAAATAACAACTAATATCTCAATTTCATCATTTAGCATAAAAAATCATATAGGTTCACCAATGGCAACATCCAAAATCTTTAACAGTTTTAAAATCAAAGATATGAGTTAGTTGGACTTAGTTGTAACGATCTCAAAAACATAAAAATTAAAAGAAACGAGTGAAAGATAGCTAACTATGCAAGAATTAAAGCATGGCCGAACTTTAGTTTTTCTTGCCATGGTGTTTGGGTGGTTTGGAGAAGATGATAAGTGCCAAAATATCTTTCTTCCTTTTTATTTTCCTTATTTTAATTTAATTCATCAAATTATCATATTACCCTTGGTTAATTATTAAATTAAAACACCAAAATCTATGCCCATATTTGTCCATTACATAAATATATGGTACAATTACTGTCAAAGAAAGGTTTAATTTCACAATTGGTCCTTCAATTTAATTAAATTCTAACCAAATAAACTTTTTTTACAATTTAATCCCAAACTTATTAGGACTAAAAGAACAATTAATCCAAAAGCTAGTGGAACCAATCATAACACCACCTCTTGGAAACTTTGACCATGGTTCAATTACCATTTAAGTCCCTTTTCCTTTATCAATTACTCATTTAATCAAATATTGATTAAATTTTACATCTTTTACAATTTAGTCCTTTTTAATTAATTAACTATTGAAACGTTAAAATTTTTCAACGAAACTTTAATACCACATTAATGCCACTCTGTAAATATTTATAAAAATATTTACGGCTCGATTTATAGAAACGAGGTCCCGATACCTCACTTTCTAAAACCACTTGACCTAGGATTTTACCACTCGAACCTAATAATTCATTATAAAACATATATTACCCATTCAAAAATCTTTTTAAAATCATATTTGACTCAAAAATATTAAATAATAAAATTTACAAGCTTACTTGCCAGATTTGGTGGCCTCGAACCATTGTTTCCGACACCACTAGAAATTAGGCTATTACAGAATTTATAAAGAGATTTTTGTTAAATATTAATTTTAGGATTAAATTGTGAATATGTCAAAATATTAGGGTTTGATAGTGAATATGATGTTTATTAGGGACTGTTTGAAGGCTTAGAATATTTGGATAAATTATTGATTTGAGAAAATTAGTTAATTCAATGAATTTCAAGTTAAGGGACTAAATAGCAAAAATTGTGAAAGTTTGGGGTAATTATGTAATTTCAAAAAATAAAAGGGTATTAATTGTAAAATGGATTTAAAATAAAATATATGCTAATAATTAATGGATTTTACATTATAGATCAAGAATCCACAGATATTCGGGGAAAAGGAAAATTAGTGGAGTAGTCCCCGAACTTCTGCAATTTCTACGATTCATTCCAGGTAAGTTCATTACATGGTTACTATAAATTTTATTGAATATTCCATACTATTATTTATCTGTTGAATTATGGATTTTATTGAGTTATGCTTACCGAAATAGAAATATGGTGATTATTCGGGCTAAGTGCCTAGCAAGCTTTGTGCTGGTGATTATTCGGGCTAAGTGCCTAGCAAGCTTTGTGCCGGTGATTATTCATGCTTTGTGCCTAGTAGGATGTGTGCTGGTGTATTGGAAGTTGCATTTAATTGAATAGTTTTTGGTGAATTATTAAAGGAAACTTATACAGAACTTACTAAACTTGTTGATGCTTATTAGTTTGATTTATTCTTGTAGGACTTTTAGAATCGTTGCTTTGATTGGACTGACTCGAAAGCTTGCACACTATCATCAACATCTCGGTAGTCATTTTGGTTCTTATTGTTGATTTAAATGGCATGTATTAGGAAAGGGTCTATAGTACTTGAATATTTTGTATGGATGTAAATATGAGAAGTAATTTACTATACTTGTTTTTAGTAAAAATAGATGAACTTGTGTGCTTAATTAGGTAGACCTTTTTGGAACATATATATGAAGAAATTGTATAAATCTTTTGGTGTCAAATGATGATGATTGAATACTTCAAGTATGCTAAGTGAATTAGCTTGGTTATAAGTAGTTGTGATGCTTAATTTTTGATAAGTGCTTATTATGTTTGAATGTATGGTAAATTGGTATTTGATTGTGAATGACATTTATGAATATTAATATTAGTAGTTGAATGGCATGATTTACACCATTTGGTATGTTTTGGTAAGGAAATTCAATAATAAGTATAGATGAAAATATGGTTAGAAGTTAGTGAATATTTTGGTCAAATTTAGTACATGATTATGCATATTACATGTTGTCATTTGAGGTGCCTAAGGGCATATTGGTTGTATATTCTTATACCACGATTGATTAGCTAGAATATGCATGATTTTGGTGCCTTATTATAGCCTATATATATGTGAAATTTTGGTTGTAGGTGCATGCCAAAATGGGTGAGAAAAATGGCTTGTAAAATAGCCTATTTTCGTCCATATGGGTAGAGACATGGCCGTGTGTCTCGGCTGTGTGTCCTCTGTAGTTTTAAAAAAGGTTGCAAGTCAGGCTGTTTCACTGCCTTGCACACGGCCCGGCACACAGGCGTGTGGATTGGCCTTGTGATCCAAGTCAGTGAGTTACATGGGTATGAACACGGGCTGTGACATGGCTGTGTGTCTTTATTTCGAATGCCCACATGGCCAAGATACACGGGCGTGTCTCTTGGCCATGTGACCCCTGCAATTTAGAAAATTTTCCTTATTTTTTTGAAAAATTTTCTAAGTTTTCTATTTAGTCCCAACTTACTTCTAACGTGTTTTTAGAGTATCGAGAGCCTGTTTAGGGAACAATATGTATGATTTGGATTGCTTGTAAAATGATTATTGATATGATTTGAAATGGTTGAAAATTATGTTCATTTGAATTGTAAACGCCGGTGATGTTTCGTAACCTTATTCTAGTGACGAATACGAGTTAGGGGTGTTACAATTCTGATAGCCTTTTGTGACATATTCTGATAGCTTTTGTGGCGTATTCTATATGTTGCCTTTGTGGTGTACCCTGAAAAGTCTATGTTAAAGATATGATCTGTCCGATGTTATTTGGTGTGATAAAATAGAATAAGTTTTAATAAAAGTTTATTAAAAAGAAGTATGAATCAATATGTTCAAAATGGGTATTCGTTGTAGTTATCTATCAGTTTAGTATATGGACGTATTTGATATAAGAGTCCGTCAGTTTGAGTTATACGTGCTATTAATGTGGAATCCTGAGTTATTTAATATTCATTGTATTTGAATAGTATCATGTCTTGATCTATGATTTGGTGGAATCTGAGTTGTTCATTATCATGGAGGTTTCGTGCCCTATAGTAAAGTTATGTGGAATTCTTCTGAACGATCTAGTGTTTCTCATCAGTATGAGTAAGTATTGGGTAGAATTAGGATACAATTTGATTTTTTTTAATATAAATTAGCAAGCTCGGTGTGGGAAACCACGGAAAGTAAGAAAAATAAGTGGTATTCGTCAAGCATAATGCATGAGATTAACTGCTCTAGAATAATCGTTATGTTTGAAGAGGAAAGGAAAAAGGTAGTATCGTTTGTTAAGATCTAAAGTCAACCAAGCAGTTAGATGAATGGGGATATGACGATAAGTGGCGTATAAGAATGTAATTATGTAATTGATAAGGTGAAGGTATCTGCCAAAGATAGATATGGGGAAATCCAAATATTCAAGATGGATAATTTATCAAGAAAAGTTAAAAGGTAAATGGTGTTCAAAATGCGCTAAGTTCCACTGAACTTACTAGTGTCATGTTTATGTTTCAGGTATTGCTACTAATGAGAGTTTGTTAGGAGGGACAACGCTAGGAACACGCTAGAAATGCGGTGAATGGGGATACTATGCATACAGTGGATGTTTTGGAAAAATTGGCGATTAGTAGGACTATGCTCTAAGAGTGAGTCTATCTTTTGTAAGCCCATGTGTCTAAATAATTTGTAACAAATTCGATGTAATATATATTATTTTTTAATATCTTCCTTTGTTCTTTAATATGAAGTCTTTAAATAAAATAATAAGAAAAATGTTTGAAGTAAAAGTACACTTGTTAACTGATTTACATGTTAGCACTCGAGATTTGGATTTGGTAAATCAAGTCGGGTTGAGAGAATTACACGTTAACTATAAACATTTAAGGATATTTGTAAATATAAATTAAATATAAAAATAAATATTTACTAATCATATAAAAAATTTTAAACCCATCCTCGCGATGCTTTATTACTAGATGATATAAAATAGAAAGAAAAATCCATCCAGAAACAAAATAATTAATAAAAAAATTTAAAATATAATTTAAAATGAGTAAAAAAATATATATTTTAAAATAAACAGAGAATTTCCATTTTTATCATAAAACAAATTATGTGAACAAAAGACAATAAAAAGTTGTTATAAACAAAAAAAGAAAGAGAAAGGTTATTGTTTTTTATTTTGCTTACTTTATATTGTTTTATTTAAATTTAGAAATAGGATAAATTGTGAGAGATGAGAAAATGGTGAGAAAATGAGGAATGGGTGAACTCCATTTTAAGCAACTCGTAAAGGCTAAAACCTTATCCCCGAGATACAGAATCTGCAATTTTGACGTTTTTCTAACCTTTTTCTTTTGGGTTTCAAAACGTTAGCAAATTTCATCACACCTTTTCTACACTGCCTTTTTGTCAACCCTAACGATGCCCGTTTATCTAACGCCGCGCTTCCAACACGTAAATGCTCTATACTCATTATTACTTCTATTCCGATTCCATTTTTTTTATTTTTTATTTGTTATTCTTATTCTTATTTTAATTTCCTTCTAAATTTGATTTTATTTATAAATATTTTAATACCTAAATCTGTTCTTTATTTAAAAAGAAGAAAATTTCTCGATTTGTTCCAAAATATTTAATAATTTTACACTACATTAACTTTTACCATATTAAATTAAATACATGTAATATAAATCTTTTTAAAATTTTAACTAGAATATATTAAAAAGCTAAGGATTTTCCATAGTTATAAAACTAAAATATACTAGACAAATTTTAAACTTGACTTTTGTTTTCTTTTTTAATTCCCGTAGGATTAAAAAAAAAGGACCTTTTATTTAATTTTAGTCTAAAATTCTAAAAAAATTATCTATAGTTTTATTTCAAAAATTAAAATATTAATGTAAAACATATAAATTTGAATTTTATGCATACAAGATAAAAAAAATTGAAAATTTTATTGGATGATCCAATTTTCATTTTATATCACTTTCAATATTTTATCCATAATAAATCTTACTTATTTAAAAACAAAGAATTCTATTTTCTCTATATAAAATAAATGCTTAGTTATATATTTATATTCCAACTCACATTATAGAATATAACTAGATAATTGACGTTTACTGTATGAATTAGGATTCGATCCTCGGCTCAAGTATGAAGTAGTTTTAAAACTCGTTGTTAGTATCTATCCCTTTAATTAGTTTATCGAATGTAAAGGTTTAGCCATTAAATTCGTTCTACCGAATACCTTAAGAAACAAAAATATATTTATTTAATTGAAAAGTTATATTTTAATAAGTGTATTCTAAAAATAATTTGCAATATTCAAAGATAAAAAGGGTCAATTTTTTAGGATAACATAGAAGAAGTTAAGGTGATGGTGGTTATTGGAAAAGAGTGTGGGAGAGATAATAAGTAATTTTTGAAAACCCAAAATATATAATATAATATTGTTAAGTGAAATTTTTCCAATTAAACTTTGAGGAGTTGTCTTGGAAACGGGATGGCGGAGTTGGTGCCTTCCCTTGACAGATCGGTTCAAAAATAAATATATAAAAGTAGCATTTTGAATAAAAAGGAAAACAGTCAGATGCAAACGTAAGGACCAAGTAGACTGCGCGCTCCATCAGCATGTGCCCAAGACTACTTGTCAATGGTCCAACACACGACGTTCAACTTTTACCCACTCACTTTTATTTTATCATAATTCCTTTTTAGCCTTTAATTTAATTTTTTATTTTCTATCATCCTAAAATAAATAGGAAAAAATTAAACATTTAATTAAATTTTTTGATTATTCCATAAGAAAAATTAAATTTAAGAATTAAAATAATTATTGTTGTAAAGTGAGTCAATATAGCATTTAATTTCCATCCTTCTGACTCGGTCTTCCATAGCAGTTAGGGGGCAAAATGTCCAAATGGAGGGAATCTAGGCTGCCCATTACCAACTCTTTTTCCTAAAATTCAATAGCAGTGATAAGTTAAAGAAATTTATATCCTGCCATAATTGAATTAAGTGAGTATAGGAATAAGCTTTTGAACGTGCTTTGCGTTTTGTCTTGTCCGACATTTATTGACGATCTATCATTTAGATCACTCAATCTAACAACCTAAGCAATTATCTCATCATCAAGGACTTCTTTGTCCTTCTCTTTCTTTCTACTTTACTTTATTTTAATAATTCTTTTCTTTTTTAGTTGGATTTTAAAAAATTCAAGTAATGAAATATTGTAAATATATTTTAGGCTTCAAAAATATTCAACTCTTAATATTGCTTCAAATTGAAAAATGAAATGGGAATTACAAGTAATTTATAAAGTGTGGATATTAGCGGAGGTGGCAGGCAGTGATAGGAGAAGAGGAATCGGCTTTTTAAGAAGCGGTTATTCCGGAGAGTGGGGCCCAGTAGTTTGAGAAGGATCTGCCCCACCTGGACCTTACTTTGGGTTCAACCCGTCATTAACTTTGTTGAGATTCTTTTCTATATTTTAATATATATATATATATATATTTATTAAAATCAACTGATTCTTCTGGTGATTGGTATCAGGTCAAAGTGGCTCCGCTCATTGTTCTATTTCAAAACTTCAAATTATTTTTTTACTTCATCCAACCAAATATTTTTATTTTACCACCCAAACCTTATAAAGATAACCCCATAGCTCTGCTACCCTCCCCTCCTTTCTCCTTTTTCCATTGTGACAGACCCGTGATATTGGAGCACCAAATTTCAATTTCACTACCTGAATACAGTAACATACTATATTTCTATTTCAACTTAATTATTTTTAAAATATTCATTTTAGTAGTTTTGTATTATATAAATTTTTTAAATATAATTTTAAAAAACCACTATATCATATAATTTTAGAGTTAGTATTTGAGATACTAACAATATATTTTTTCTATAAATAACTTTAAAAAATGATTTTTTAATCAATTTTCTAACCACAATGTATTAAATAATAATAATATTATTATATCAAAATATTACTATATTTTCCCGAAATGATATTTGAACCGAGTGGATTCAAATCCCACGTTTACCATGCCATGTGACACTGAAATTACAAGTGAAAATTCATTAATTATAAAAGAAACAAAATAAATATTGTATAGGAACAATGAAATGCAAAACAAACAAATTCATAATCCCCATGTAGATATATGATTGGTGATAGGAAATGAATGACACTATGAAGCAAAAAGAAAAAGAAGGAAGGAGATAAGAGTAGGTGCAGGCCTTGGGTGGAGTCCATGCATGCATGCCATGACATCTTCAAAATCAGTGTCCTTTCTATCCCCAACCCAAGCTCCATAATTAATTCAGCTTTTCCTTTTCCTTTTATAATATGTACACATAGAAATATTTTCTCATCTCTAGTGGTCCATGCCGTGATACTATAAAACAATTATTATATAAATCGCTCACTCTGTGCTTTCTTATTTTAAAATAAGATCATGTAACTGAATTTTATAAAAATAATTATTTATTATAATAATTAAATAATATTTATTTTAATAATATTCAGTGTTGTTAAAATTGAATTGGATCGAGAACTGATTAGTTTATTAACCTAAATAAAAAGATTGAATCGATCTCTTATTAACCTAAATAAACTACTTTGAATTGGTATTAGGGTAAAAATCGTCGACTGAACTTTAATTATTTACTTAACTATTATTAAATCAGTGATTAAATCAATGTTATTATTTAAGGAGGTTTTTAACACCTTTAAAGTGTGGAATTAGAAATGGAAATTAAGAATTATACACAATTTTCTTTTTACCTGAATTTCTATAAAGAGGTTTTTTTAAATAAAAAAAAAAGTAAAAAAATACAGACAAAATTCCATGTGTGAGCAACGTTGAAAGTTGGCGGCTATGGTTTTGGAGAAGTTGATTGCTATTTTGCTTGGAGAAAAGTAGCAGAAACGGCAAAGTTTTAATGTGCAACTACTTCATTAATCATTTAAATGTTAATTTTCGTGGTGATAATAAATGGTAAGTTGGAAGTGAGGTTAGAAAAGAACACATCAAATTGGTCAAAAAACCATAAATAATGGCGTCAATGAAATTTTGGTTAACACTTTTTCTGAATAATATTCATTTTTAGTATTAAAAGCAAAAGAAAAGCAGGGCGAGTGATAAGATAGACGGCGCATGGGGACGTAAAATCATAAAAAGTAGACACGTGGAGTGACAGATAAGGTGTTGTTGGGAAATCGGCAAATGAATCCACCATTTTCATTCTTGACGCCTCTTGGAGGTAGTTGAATTTCAAAAGCTGTATTTAGAGAGTAAATTTCCCGAATCATACTGTTTCACACTGTTAAGTTTGAATCGTTTTTCAGCGTATTCACAGAAAAATATTTTCATTCGAAGGTGTTTTTCTGCCTATATTTTTATTTTTTTTGCCCATCTTGTAAAAATAAAATTTATAAAATAAATTTTTATATAGATTTAAGTCTTATTTTCTTAAGCGATGTGGGATATGTGTCTATATAAACTCATAATCCATTTACAATTTGTTATTAGATAATGTGAGATTACTGTTTTTTTTAACTAACAACATAAAATTAAATGTTACACTTAATTTTTAAAAATTAAAAGACAACTTTTTATAATATTAAACTCTAACAAAATATATTTTGTTATCTTTAAATGCTATTCTTTTGTTTGAGATTGTTCAAATTATAATTTGAGGAGGTTAATCGCTAGACAATTAATTATTATCTTTAAATTATTTTTGGGTAATTCGGGTAAATAATTCATGTTGTTTATTTTATAATTATTTTATTTTCTATCATTTTTTTATCATGAAAATTTTATACATTCGTATTGTATTTGTGTTATTTTTCATTTTATAATCATGTATTAATTTATATTTAAATATATTATTTACACATGCAAATTTTTTTTATCTTTTTTTACAAATAATAAAAAAATAAAAATATTCTCATAATAAAATATTTTTTTAAATATTTAAAATTTTTTAAGTAATTTTCTTGATTGATTTAGTCTCAACTTGACACTAAATTTACATTATTCTTTTATTTTATTTTTTATAGGAAGAGAGGTAGAGTTGTTTCATGGACTAAATTAGCAGAATATGCTAAATTTTTTAATTAGGCCTTTAGGCCGTTTTAAACTCTAATTAAGGAAAAAAAAGGTCATTTTTAGAAGAGAGAAAGTTAAAGCGTGCCAAATTGGACGCGCCTTCTGCACAAATGACAGGACACACTTTCACTTTCTCTCTCCAGGGTTAGGGCTTTTATTTTTTTAAGGTTAGGGTTCGTAGGGTTTTTGGCTTTTTTAAGGTATAGGGTATTTTGAAAGTGTTTAGGGTTTTCGACAGAAACGATAGAAGTTCTTAAGTAGTTTTGAAGGGTCGGGGGTGTGATAACGTGCCTTAGTACACATACATTTCATATGTCATGGTGGGACATGACCATTACCTAAGGAACCCATCGTGGGGAAATCTAGTTTCGAGGTAATAATACTTGATACGACCAGGGGTGGAAGTCAAGGTGGAGGCCCCAGTTGGAGGTCGTGATGCGGTCACAAGTTCGAGTATAACTGGGGCCCCGATGACAGTCGTTACGTAGTCAGGATGTCAAGCATTTTGGATACCCGCAAATGATACGTTATAAATACTATACATAAAATTAAGTTCATAATCATACGGAAAAACTCAGGGGATTTCCGTTGTAATCAACGTAAATTTTTTTCTCTATTTCCAAGCAGTCGATATTTTTAACCTTTCATTCTTATCCGAAAGATGATATCGAGGTAGACACAAAATGGCTCTTAAGTGGAGAGCGGATGTTTCGGCATAGTAGAGGTCAAACTTGGGTTGGTGGTGTAGCGGTTGTAGTTATTAATGAGTTGTTTAATAATGACAATCGTCGTTGCCTTGAAAGAGGTATCACCTTTACTGCACTGCAACAACTGTTCCTCGCTTGAAATTCCACTTGCGCCCATGACGGTGTTGACATTAGAGTAGGAATGAAGGTTAAAGATACAGGTTGCCTAGAAATGGAGAAAAAAATTACACCGATTATAGCAGGAAGCCCCAAAGTTTTTCTGTGTGAATATGCCCTCAAACTTCTGTGTGCTATTAATAGGGCATCATTTTTGAGAATCCAAAAATATTGAGCTCATGGCTACGTAACGACAGTCAACTAGCTCCCTTGTTATACCCTAATCCATTACTGAGTAACAATTGTCGATTGAGACCTCCATGTCGACTTCCACCATTGACCGTAGAAAGCAAAATCACCACATAACCGACTTTCTTAGGATAAGCTTCGAAGAAAATGATCCCATCTCGACATGATATATGAAATGTGTGTGGCTCAGAGCGATATCGCATCACTAACAACTCAAGAATACCTCGAACAAAAACCAAATATTTTTAGCGACTGAAAATTTTAAAACCAAGAATGATTAATAGTGGAGGAATGGAGAGGATTGTGGAGAAATTATATGACTTATAAATGATGTGTGTGTGAGCCTTTTTATAATTGCAGGGGAAAGATTTATTTGCAAAGAAAAACCTTGAAAATGGGCTGCAGGAGTGATGGACATATTCTAAACGTGTTTAAAGTATTCGAATTATTTGAAGTGCCAAGATTTTCACCTCAGAGAATAGGAAATTTGTTAGAGAAAGCTCGCCTAATTGGGAGAGCTTTCTTGTCATGTCAGCATGGAAGCTCGCCTTCTAGTTAGGCGAGCTTTTTCTAACAAATTTCCTTTCTTTTAAGAGTGGAAGTACCTTTTTAGATGCCTGTAGAGCATATTATGCAACACAAAATCTCTCGGGAGCACAAGCATAATAAAATTATATGAATTTTGAATGCGTTCTAAAAATTATTTGCACCATACAATATGCAACGAATGTGTGCATTCGTAAACGAAATTCAAAGTACGTACTGTAACACCCCTAGCCCGTATCCGTTGCCGTATTAGGGCTACGAAGTATTACCAAAGCATAACGTCATACAATGAACATTTTATAACCATAAACAAATTACAAGTTAAATCATGACAACATTAATAAATAAAACATTCATACGGTCCCTTATACAAGCCCTCGAGGCCCTAAAAAGACATTGGAACTGATTCGGGACTAAATCGGAAACATATAAAATTTTTCTGAAAAAGTTAAAAATTTTCAAACTGCAAGGGTCACACTGCCAAGAGACACGCCCGTGTCTTAGGCTGTGTAGGCATTCAAAATAATAACATGTGGCTGTGTCTCAACCCGTGTAACTCACTGGCTTGGGCCATACGGCCAAGCCATACGACCGTGTGCCAGGCCGTGTACCCTTCAAAATAACCTCATACGCCAGTGTGCCAAGTTGTGTGCTAGGCTATGTAATAGCCTGACTTGCAAACTTTTGAGAGCTATAGGGGACACTACCGTGTCGCTTGGCCGTGTGTCACACACAGTTGAGACACACGCCCGTGTCTCTGCCTGTGTGGACGAAAAATAGGCCATTTCCAAACCATTTTTCTCACCCAAACTCACACCTCATGCACAAGCCATTTAAACCTATAATTAAGCATTTAAGACACTTTAAAAATGTATATTCAAGCTTACACAACATAAAAACTATTCATTCAACTAATATGCCAATATGGCACCTCAACTTCTACAATCAAATTTACCTAAAAAACTTCCAATTTATTCATGTTCAAATCATACCAATTGGATAACCATAAAGCCATATTTTTCATATTATTCATACACCAAATATACACAATAAGTACCATTATAATCATTTGCATACATGCATCCTACCAATTAGACCAAAACCAACTACATTCAAAGCTACCATACCTTTTTCCATCAAACATTTTCTTATCAACTTAACTAACACAAACATCAAATTTACAACCACGCATAATACTATATAATATTAATGTCATACCAACTAGTTTATCAACCAAAATAACACATATACAAGCCATACATAATGACTAAAATCATTAAACAAAATGCCTATGCATGCCATTATAACCATGACTCAAAATCGTCAAAATATACTGATATAACAGATGGAAGTGTGATGGATCTTCGATAACTTCCAATCCAACGAGCTTTCGATTATCTAGAAACACAAAGCAAATAACACAAAGTAAGCATATAATGCTTAGTAAGTTCGTAATTCATAAACAAAGCTTACCATTTGAATTTATAATTCTAAAAACAATTTGAGAAAATCCAACATGACTTGGCATTAGCCCAAGCAACAACAACCTTTCAAGTAAGATAATCACATAGCTTAGCAAATCATCTCAAAACATCATAGCTTTTGTACACACTACTTATAAGCATTCATATTTTTAAGCATATGGCTAAGCATATTTCAAACGTCATCAACTCATACCCTTTCATACTTTCATAGTAACGTTTATTGAAGCATTTGTCGAACCTTCCCTTTTCATACCCATTAAACCATTAGAATAAGATTGGATACGCGAGAATCTCGCACACTATGTGCCATCATGTGGTTGAAACCACTACTATCTCATATCTCGTATCAATGTTCACTCTCGAGCCATAAATGGGTCTACTCACACAAGCTGTCAGTCAAGACGTAGTTACACGGTGCTGCTCACACAAGCTTTCAAGTAACTACAACACCTGTTGGAAAGTCAACCATGGGTAAGACATACAAGACCACCACCCGAAACACGAGAACCCCTAATAACATGTCATTTGTATCATATATATTTCTAAAGTTCAAACGAGATTTGAAAGTTTCCGAAACTTCGTTGGATATTTTCATAGATACTTAATACTATAATATAACATAAAAGCATGTAAATTGACCATAATACAACTTTAATTAAATGTACGAACTTACCTTGATTGCAAACGAGAATTTGAGATCAACTAATCTGATACTTTTTCCTTTCCCCAATTTAAATCTGTACGTTGCTTTTCTTGATTTATATAAACAAATTTAGCTCATTCAATTTCATTCTATTCAATTTAATCTAAAAATCATATTTTGTCAAAATTATGCTTTTACCCTTAAAATTTTGAATTCATTACAATTTAGTCCCTAGCTTATAAAAATGCAAATTCATGCAATTTAGTCCACACCATGCTAGCCGAATATTATCTAAGCCCTTAGAAAGCCCTACATTTCATTTATTTCACATTTTCACCATGAACATTTTTTTAATTTTCAATAAAATCCTTAAATGACAATTTCATCAAAAATTCCTTTACAAAAGTTGCTTAACTATCATTAAATATTCTTTTTCATCCTTCAAACATCAAAAACAACTAACATACATTCATGGTAAAACCCTAGATTTTTAACAGTTTTGCAAATTAGTCCTCGGGCTAGCTAGATTAAGCTACAATGACTCCAAAAACATAGAAATCATTAAAAACGAGATAAAAAATGCTTACATGCACAAAAAAAGGTTGGCCGAACCTTTAAGCTCTTCCCATAGAGTTTTTAATTCTAATTTTTAGTGTATAGATGCATTTAGGAAGATGATAACTTTTTTTTTCTTTATTTTACTTAGTTTATTTTATTAAATTACATTTTAAACCTTAATATAAAACCTTTAAAACACTCAATAATGTGTTCATATATGTCCACTCACATTATGGATGGTTTAATTACAGCATAAGCCCTCCAAACTTTTATTATCAAAGATATTTAATCCCTTTAACTTATAGAACTCAAGTTTTGTACCTTTGGCAATTTAATTCTTTTTATCAAATTAAGCATGCAAACGATAAAATTTCTTAACGAAATTTTCATACGATACTACTAGTATGCTGTAAACCTTAAAATAATAATAAAATAAATATATTTATTTTAGAGTTGTGGTCTTGAAACCATTGTTCTGATTTCACTGAAAATGGACTGTTACACATACTCTCTTTCTCCTTACATAATTCTTTTATAAAAGGGTGTAATTTTCATAACATAGACATGTATCAAGTTAATATCAAACAGACGAACCTTGCATTATGGGTGAGAGTTGTATGTACTCCTTTGGATAACTCTTTATTTTTTATTTTTGCGTTTGTTCCTCTAATTCGTGACTGATATTGAAATGATTTAACGAGTGAAATCTGTTATATACCACGATGATGAAATCTGTAATACATATGTCGGGGTGGTGTTTGTAGGAGTGAAGCCCATGGAATTTTCATTCATTAGTACCATTCAAATGCGTGAACTACTGACCAGAATTAGGAAAAAAAGTCGGGGGATTTATCTGGGGAAGAATTACAAGGTTACAATGTAGATTTCTTGCTTCTATTGACCCCTATAAGTATAAGTTATTCGATGTGATTAGTGAGACGCATCTGGAGATGGTCATATCATCGCATATTTTAAGCGAAAATGTTGTTATTAAGTTATACGTCGAGTTCACTGATGTTGATGAATCTGACCTATCTTCGACTACCATTGCGGTGAGTAGAAAGTCCTACTTCACGGTTATGTGGCGGGTTTTCTAGCCTACTACAAAACGACTACTACGATGTTCACGAAACATATATGGGTAGACACTCATCAGGGTTAATGAATTGAATGGAAATAAGTGGAGTGAACTAACCTGGATATTGCATAGACATAAGTGACACATCTTCTGCTAGAGCCAATGACGAACCCGTCGTGTAACCGCGTTCCCTCCTATGTTACTATGTTGGTCGACATTGTCTATTCAGCCAAATTTGTCTATTCCTCGCCTCCGGTGATAGTAGATACTACTTGTCAACGACATTAAATTATGTCAAGTAATCATCAACTGTCACTGTGTTTTCTGAGAAAAATGGTTTGCAAGCAGGTATGGATTCCATCCTATGATCCGAAGCCTGAATGTGCTATTGTACTTTTCTGCCCTTTCCCCGTCGTTCTTCCCTCCCATGTCCACCTTGTGTAATTAATTCATGTCTAGTGGTGGCTGTAGAATTCATTTTTTATACTCGAACTGTCATATATCTCGGTTTGATTTGTATATTTCGGTCGTGCGTACACTATGAACGACACATTCGTGTCCTATATGTCCCGATTGGCCAACACTTTTGGCGGGATGCAAGATATGATTTTGGGGTAGACACACGACATCCATTCAAACTGAAAAGTAGAATTGTAAATATTGTTATGTATGAATTTTTTTAACGAATCATTACGTAATTAATATAGGTTCGAAAATGATAGGTAATTAACCTCGGTTTCCTAGCGTTGATCTAGCAGCAACCTAACGTCTTCCAACTCATCGGGTGGTCCCACGTAATTCTACCCATGATTCCACCTGTACAAGCAATATATTAGTTGAAATATATAATAAATAAAAATATTTAGTATACAAAATATGTATTTATTGATAAATTATGTTTACCTCGTCACCAATAGGAATATGTATGGATCGGTCACTCTAGGACACAGAAACAGTATTTGCCACTAGGCCCTCGATTGCAGCAGTAGCAAACAACCACCGATCAATATCTTATATGGGTGTGTTTTCCGAAAAAGCTCTTGGTATAACATGGACAACATGGAATATCCCCAACTTAGTTTTGCGCATTTACTGAAGTCCGATAGATGTAGAAGACACCATACGTGCACCAAATTTCTAGATTTATCGAGTATTAAAATGCTCTCGATTAACCTCATGATGAATGCTCAGGCGTATTGTTGTATGACCTCTTTGGTTGCGTCGTCGGGAAGCTTATCGAAATTTATCTCCAACCAATTGATCGATATCCAACCACCTTTGAACTTATTTGAGACCTTCCTCAACATTCCCATATAGAGGTCCACTTTCTCCCGAACCATAACTGATCCTATGATGACTAGCCCATCCACTGGTAAACCAACTATAATGCTACATCCTCGAGTGTGATTGTACATTACCGCATGGAAGGTGAAAAGTGTATGTTTCGAGTTTTCATCTTTCCACCAACGTGTTGATTACTATGGGATCGAGTTTGCAGCCCCTTGCATGCGAGACGCAAATCCAACCTATTATAGGTATCCACAAATTTTAGGGATCGAAGGCTCTTCTGTATTATGTATGAACGCCTCAAGCACACGATCGTCCGCCTATTTATAACATAAAAGAATATTTAGATTTATCAAAAATAAATAAATTTTAATATAATTAAAAACAATAAATTTTAAATTTCATCTTACCATTGCTAATTGGATGACAGAAATATGGTTGTCGTCGAATCGGATTAGAGAGACTTCCATTCTCGATAAATTGATTCGAATAAAAAAAATACGATATAATTAAAAAATAATATTTTTAAATAAAAATATAAATAAATATGTAATAAAAAGCTTGAGAGAGTTGAGAAAGTGTGAGAGAGTTGAGAAAGTTTGAAGGAAGCACGTGAATGAAAAAAAATTGAAATTTGGGGGTATTTATAGGTTAAAAAATATATTATCGTTGGGATTTTAATTTTTTTACCTTTTGGTGTGGCAATGATTAAAAAGACGTCGCATTTTATTAAGGGAAAACATGTCTAGCTGGGCGCGCTTTTACTTTCTCTCTCCTAAAAACGACCTATTTTCCTATTAAAATTTAAAATGGCTTAAAGGCCTAATTTTAAAAAAAATTAGCTTATTCTGATAATTTAGCCTGTTTTATGTTTGAATCTAAAATCATGTGTTAATAGAATAGTAAATAATAATAATATGAATTTTTTTTCACCAAATTATTTATTGACTAATGTACTTTTTACTTTTAAAAATATAGAGAAATGTAAAAATAAACATATTGGGTTAATACAATAATATATATAATTAACATATTAAAAAAACCTAAAATATGCGTCACTATATTATCTCTATTAATTTTTACACTTTAATATTTATATATAAAATATTATGTGTAAGTTTGTCTTTATTGGACTTTTTTTACAACAATAATATTTGTATAAGAGTTTATAATATTTTATTTTGTTAGAGTTTAATGTTGTACAAAGTTTTGTCTTTAATTTTTAAAAATTAAGTGTATCCTTGAATATTATGCTGTTAGTTAAAAGAGTAAGCAATCTCACATTATCTAGTGACAATAATAGGGTAATCTCTTAAATTTTATTTATAGACTTAAAGGGTATATATATTTATATAATAGTAGTTACGTAGAAATTAAATTGCTAAAAGATAATATCTCATAATAATATCATATAATATCCCATTAGGAATCAAATTGCTAAGAGATAATATCACAGAATAATATCCTATAATATCCTATTAGGAATCAAATTGCTAAAAGATAATATCCTATAATAATATCCTAACACCCCCCTCAAGTTGGAGTATGCAAATTATACATGCCCAACTTACTGAGAAGATATTCAAATTGCAGTTTACCAAACGCCTTTGTAAAAATGTCAGCCAACTGAATGGAGGTGGGAACATAAGAAGGTGTAATCAACTCATCCTGGATTGCATTCCTAACAAAGTGACAATCCACTTCAATACGTTTAGTACGCTCGTGAAATACGAGATTCTTTACAATATGCAGTGTAGATTGACTATCACAAAATAAAAGAATTACTTTAGGATGATCAACACCTAAGCTCAATAACAAGCCCTTTAGCCACATGAGCTTTCAAGTGACAGAAGCCATAGGCCTATACTCATCCTCAGCAGAAGAACGAGAAATAATATGTTGTTTCTTAGTTTTTCAAGAAATAAGATATTGTCCCAAAAAGACGAGCCAGCCAGTAAGCGAATGCCGAGTTAATGGACAAGCCCAATCCAAATCACACCACCCTTTTAAGGACAAATCACTCTCAGATCTCAAAAGAATCCTTTGGCCAATAAAGCTTTTCAAGTACCGGACTACACGCAGAGCCGTGTCCCAATGATCTTGCTTCAGCTCATGCATAAACTAGGATAAACCATGAACTGAGTATGCCAAATCAAGTATGGTCACTGCCAAATAAATCAAACGACCCATTAACTATCTATACGACTCAATATCAGACAAAATTGTCCCTGTAGCATGCGTTAATTTATGATTTTGCTTTATTGGCAATCTTGGGGGCTTTGCTCCCAAAAGATCTGCCACTGAAATAATATCAAGTACATATTTCATTTGACAAAGAAATAATCCCAAAGAGCTACGAGCTAGCTCTATTCCCAAAAAATATTTCAAAATACTAAGATCCTTTACATGGAAGCAAGAATTGAGATACCCCTTAAAAGTTTTCAAAGCAATAGAATCGTTCTAAAAAATAAGCAAAATCGTCAACATAAACCAGCACATTAATGTGTATAGATCCCTTAGTATATGTAAAGAGAGAATAATCAGAATATGATTGAAGAAATCCATACCTTTTTAGTGTAGTAACAAGCTTCGCAAACCAACACCAAGGAGCCTGTTTCAACCTAAATAAAGACTTACGAAACGACAAACCATTCCAGGCTTATCAAGAGAAAATCCTAAAGGAAGTTTCATGTAAACCTCTTCATCAAGATTACTATGCAAAAAGGCATTATGGATATCCATCTGATGTAACTTTCAATTTTTGGAAGTTGCAATAGCTGAGAATGCCCGAACAGTCACCATTTTCGCCACAGATGCTAAAGTTTCATCATAGTCAATACCTTCTACCTGGTGATTACCAAAAATAACAACATGAATTTTAAGTCTCTCAATACTTATATTGGAGTTATATTTAATCTTGTACACCTACTTACTACCCAGTGTTTTCTTTCTAGGAAGAAGTGTTTCTATAGGCCAAGTGTCATTATCCTCTAGAGAACAAATCTCCTTTTGCATAGCATCATGCCATCCTATATACTTCATAACCTCTTTAGAAGATTGTGGCTCGACCCTTGCAATAATAGCTACATGAAAATTTTGGTGTTTTATAGTAAATTTGTTACAATTAACATAATGCATTATAAAGAATAGAGTACCTGAGGAAGGCTCTGAAGCAGGTGAGGTGGGAGATGGACTTTTCTTTATGAAGGTATGAGTGAAAAAATCCCAAATCTTCATAGAAGGAAATTTCTCCCTATGCTTTCGTTTCAATCAGGCGTATCATTACCTAAAACCCAATCGTAGGTGTTAGAAAACTCTTATATGGCAAGTTCACAGGTTGCGGAATAGTAAGCAGAGAAACTGTTGCGGGTTGTAACACCTCTTATTGACTAAAATATGTATAAAAAATTATATCTGCACTCCCATATAGCAAAACAACATTGTCAAGCTCAATGGTTGCAACATTCCCATCCAAATATGGAAAAATATCCTCAAAAAATTTTACATCGCGAGACACAAAGAACTTAAAATTAATATCATATAATTACTAACCCTTTTTACCAAAAGGGTACCCAAAAAAAAACACACTTTTGACTTCTATTGGCAAACTTATCACCCTTAGAATGTTGGTTATGAGCAAAACATAAGCAACCAAACACACGAAGATCATCAAACAAAGGAGGGCTACAAAACAACATTTCATAGGGTGTTTTATTGTGAAGAAAAGGTGAAGGAGTTCGATTAATGAGATGAGAAGCAACCAACACACACTCCCCACAAAGATATAGGTAGATTTCTCTGGAGATGTAAAACAAGAGCTACGTTTAAAATATGCTGATGTTTCCTCTGTACCCTTCTGTTTTGTTGAGGAGTATCAACACAAGATGTCTGAAAAATAATACCATTTGCAATAAAATATTCCTGGAGATGACACGCTTTATTTGTTAAGAAAATTAACAACCAAACATAACAATGAATGACATGAAGATTTTGAAAAGCTCATTTTTATTAGCCAATAGATATACCCAAACAGCCTGAGAGAAATTATCAACTAATATCGAAAAATAATGAGATCCACAAGATGAAGAAGTGTCACAAAACCCACATAAATCACGATAAACTAACTAAAAAATACGAGTGGCTTCCTATTCACTAATTAGAAGGCTATTTCTAGTCTACTTAGCACGGTGACAAATTTTACATACTTTATTAAGATGATATCTAGAGTTACTAACATAAGGAGGTAATTTTACTACTTTATCAGAAGGATGACCTAATCTTCTATGCCAAAATTCTAAAGAGGATGAAGCTTCAATCAAAACTGCTTTGACTATTAAAACTTATCGAAAGTAGTAAAGTCTATCCCATCTCTCACTCGCTGCAATAGATTCCCTCAAATGAAGATCTTGAATAGCACATATGTTAGTAGTAAATTGGACAAAACAATTCATATCATCATTCAACTGGGAAACTGAAATTAAATTGTAGTTTAATTTAGGAACGTAAAGAACATGTTTTAAGTGAATTTTTTCTACCAATTTAACCATTCGTTTTTCGGTAGCCATTACTGTTTGATCATCATAGAGTCCTACGGAACATGCTACAACATCTTTCATATTCGTCAAACATAGAAGATCACCCGTAACGTTATTTGAACACCCCGTATCAATAATCGAATTATTTTTGGACTTACCATTCAACTGAGTGGAAAATTTTTTTTATTACTAAACACCGCCAAAAGGGACTGCCATTGCTTAGCTGTAAAACCAAGAAGTGTCACCTCCCCTGGTGGTGGTGGAGGAGAAGAAGACTCGCCGCCAACCATTTAGAATGATGAAAGAAAAAAAAGTTCAAAAACCTTGCTCAAATGCCATGACAAAAATAGGGTAATCTCCTAAATATTATTGATGGACCTTAAGGGTATATATATATCTATACAATAGTAGTTATGTAGGAATCAAATTGCTAAAAGATAATATCTCATAATAATATCTTATAATATCCTATTAGGAATCAAATTGCTAAGAGCCCATAATAATACCCTATAATATCTTATTAGGGATCAAATTGTTAAAAGATAATATCACATAATAATATTCTAACTTATCCTAATATCTAGGAACAAATTGCAAATGGATTATGAGTCTATATAGACCATATCTCATATCGTTTAAGAAAACAAGGGAAATGAGATTTTGGGCCTATATAAAAACCAGTTTTGTCAGTTTTATTTTCACAAGAGATGGCACAAAAAAAAGAAAAAAAAGATATTGGGGGTAGAAAATGCTTTTAGTTAGAAGGTTATTCCGTCAATACGTTAAAATGGAAGTGTTTTTGTTATTTTGGCCTAATCTAGTAATTTTAAAAAAAATTGACATTTTTTTTGGAAATTTACAAGCTAAATATATTATATTTAATAATAAAGAAAAGTGAAGGTTTTGTGATATTTAATTCCCCTATTTAATCTTTTGGGCTTTAAAAAATACGAATATCATTAACAAGAAAATATAAATTTCATTCGAGTTTTGAGTCAATGATGGCAAGCAATGATAAATCATACAAAACCTATAGTATTATACAATTTTAAGTGAGTTTAGTATTACTCAACTTAGTAAAACCAATAACAGAATTACATAAATCTTAAAATATAAAATAAATCTTTTTTTTAAATATTGGTAAGTTACTTAACTTCTCCATTAGTTTTTTTCTTTCTTTTTTGGTTATTATTAATACTTTTTAAAAACTACTTCTTCTTCATTCTAAATATATCATTTACTATAATGACAACCATCTACTAATTTATTAATTTGTTTTATTTATACTAATAAATAATGAGAAAATATTTGATTCATTGTTAGCGCGTAAATCACATGCACTATTAATAAATAATAACATAACATCTTATCATTAAATGAAATAAAATAAAAAAATGGTGGAGAACTTACAAAAAAATATTGATAACTTTATTTAAACATTATTAAATAAAAATTAAATATAAATGCTAAAACCTTAAACCTGTGACCTTAAAACCTTAAACAGTTAAACTCGAAATCCGAAAGTTATTAATATTTATTTAAAATAGCTATGATTAATATTTAAATAAAATTATTAGTATTTATTTATAAGTCTTCCATTTTTTTGTTCAATTTAACGATGATGTGTAATGTTAATATTCATTGATGGTGCATGAAATTTATGCACTAACGGTGCATCAAATATTATTCCATAAATAATTATCCGTGAAAATAACTATTTACTTGAAAAATATTTTTAATTTTAATTAACTTATCTTTAAATTATATTTAATTTTGATAAATTTTTATTTAGAAAATTTTTACTCATGGAGTAGATGTGATAATTTTAATATTATATAATTGAGATAAAAAAATTAAATAAAATTTGAAACAGTATAAACACATGAATATACAAAAATATAAAAAATCTATATGAATAATTAATTAATGGATTAAAAGCATTATACAAATTTATAATAATTGCCTAAAAATGCACATTAAAATCAACTTATTATTATTTAAAATAAAATTAAGTCATATATATATATAATGTTAGTCTTGAGTTGTATAAAGCCATGCTTAAACACCCCTTTAATTTGGGTTCAAACCTTGTAACTTCAGTCCCTTATTTTTAATTAAAAAAAAATTTAAAAATAAATAATACTAATTGTTAAAGCCATCTCAGGATAACTTGTTTCATGTAAAAATGTTTCTCCAAAGTTAAAACTAAATAATATTGTTTAGCTGATAAATAATTAAAGTCTCAAATTCTAAGTTTTTAAGAGGAAAAAGTTTGTATGTTAATATACCGAAAACGATCGTAGAAACTCCATGAAAGGTACAGAAAGAAAGATTATGATTTATGGGCACTTATTTTATTTCTTTGCCTCTAATATCTCAAACGAGGCAAGGTTCCTTTTTATACAATATTTTTAAGTAGAACAACGACTTGAACCAATCCTCTGAAATACATGAGTGGATTATAATGTTCAATCCTCATCCTGCAACAAAAATAGAAAGTCGACTTCCAAAAAAGCATTGTTGATATCAACAGTAACTGAAATAGAGTTGCTGGCAAAAGGAGAGATCACCATTAGCTACTACACTTTGTGTAGAATCATATATCAAGCACCACATCTCTAGTTATTTACTTGGAATAGTGGAGCTTCTTTTTTATACCAGAATGATGAAATGTACCTTTACACTGCCTAACTAACTAACTAACTACACAACTTTCAAATGCATGCATTTTATTGTCGCCCCAACTAAATTTATGAAACCAGCCTGATTGTATACCCAAAAAGTTACGGTGGGATTCCTATAAGTGGTCAAAAAAATACATACGAGTGGCCGGCACCAAAAAATTATTATTTTTTATCTCTGACTCTATGTTAAAGTAATGATTACACGACGATGGATTTAGTGTCAGCCATTGAGGAGCCGACACTGTAGTTTCTAGGGTATTTCCGTAAATGTATTTTAAGTGTGTGTGATGAGAGTGTAATCCATCCTCATGATATATTATTTAAAGAAAAATTGAAGTGGTAATGTGGATTGAGTTTTAGTGTAGAAAGGGTTGGGAGGGAGTATGAACAGTAGTAAGAAGAGAGATGTTAAAAAAAGAAATAGTAATGGTTTAGATGTGTAAGTAATAGTTTAATAAATGTAAACGTTGACATCGGATCTAGCAATATCCCTTTTATTTTAATAATTTTGTTTCCTTCAAATATATAAAGAATCCAAAGACATTTTGTTAATTTTTATTAAAAGTAAATGAATTTCTTAAGGATTTAGATTTAATGTTCATTAAAAAGTCGTTGAAAAGAGGATTATATATTATGGTTCATTGTGCCCCCAATATTAGAAAACGTTATCGCCTGCTGTTTAATTCGAGAATAATGTACAATTTTAATCCTGGAATCTCAATTTAAGATTTCAAGGACATGACCTAATTTTTTCTGGTCATTCCATCATCCCATTAATCAAACAAATAATATATGTATCTTACGACTCCTTCCATTCGCACTGGAGCTACCCTAATTTTCCATTTTATACACTAATCATTTATATATGTCGGTTTAAAAAGAAAATTACGATTTTAGACTATTTTATTTGGAAATTATGAAAATCAGTCTATTTTAAAATATGTAATATGTGGCAAAAACGCATCTACGACTATGAAAAATAAATAACGGTATCTACAAATGCAAGGGTCAAATTGTAATATAGTTTAATACAATAAAATATTTTGAAACTATTTCAGGGATCATTCCCAAATGAAGATGAAATAAACTATGAAAATACTTTTTACAATAATAATTCTAAATAGTACTAATTATTTTCTATATTACTATGAATCATAAAATAGATTATGAGAATAAAAATAAATAAATAATGGAAAAACATAAAAAAAAAAGAAAAATAAACAAACGAAATAAATCAATTAACCAATCACGAAAATTAGGGTTTGTAACTAACTTTGGATTAAGGTTTTAGGGTGAATTAGCTATCAATTAACCAATTATTACCTCCCGACCTCTAATTAAGGAATCAATTAGCTTATACTCGCTTACCTCCCGACCTCACTTTCTCAATCAGGATAAATTACTATTTCCTCGGTTCGACTTATCTCCCGACCTTGTCTTGCTTATGATAACTTCCTAAGGTTGTCAAATCTTAGTAGTTTATGCACATGTAATTCATACCAATTAATCCCTCTCGAGAAGACCTAAACCTCCGTTAATCACATCCTCATCCACTCATTAATCTCCCCTATGAGATTTGGTCACTCATATTATTCATGATCTTAATCTCAATTGAATAAACCATGTGAAGAACACGACTGATTATGAAGAGAAAAAGAGATTTAAATAATTGCAGTTGTAATATCAAATGGGGAACGAAGTAGCAATTCGCTTGATGATTGGAGTAAAGAAATAAAACGAATATAAAGCAAATATAATGTAACACCCTATGCTCGACCCAATTTATCGGATCTGAATATAAGATGTTACAATACTTACATACTTAACAAAATTTTACAATTTGCAAAAACTATATTGAATGTACCTCTTATTTATTTAAAATCATTTCTATGATAAAAGGTTTGAATGAAACATTTATCGTTTGTCACAAACTCTCAAAAGTAGTATAAAGCCTTACAACATAAATGTTTGATAAAATATACATTCGTAGCATATATTACTATTTGTCATTTGAGAACATGTTTCTAAAAGTGTCCCTCTGTATGCATAATACTGTCCTCGATCTGCCACCATGGCACATCCTTGGCTTGGTCCCTCTCGGTGAACTGGTTTGATTCTTAGAACTTGCATACCAAAATACGCATATAAGTTCAAAGGAACTTAGTGAGCCTCACTCATTATTACCTTTAAGAGGTGTTGTAGAATTTCTTGACTCAAGGGTTTTGGATTTCTTTTCAGATCTTAGTGGGGACTTTTCTGATTCTTGGTTGGCGGATTACAATACGTAAATCTCTATATTTAACCATCTTATACACATTTCACCCGTTTGACGGATCTTAGACTTCACACCATATTTCGAATCCCGTTACACAATTTCTTTGCAGATGGTAGTTGGACATGCTTCTTAGAACGAAATTCAATGGATACTACTATTAACAATAACTAACAATTATCAGAACACCAGTTACATCATATCTTCAAATAAGTTCAAACAAACATTGTGACAGCCCAAAATTGACCCTAGTCGGGAAGTGGTTTCGGGACCGTTAAACCGAGTCACCGAAATGTTTGAATGTGATATTTATTGTCTAGAATATGTAACTATGTGTGTGAAGGTCAAATCAATATATATATTATTCTGAAAGTAATACTTGAATAGTCGATTAATGACTATTTTAAATTTTGTTGAACTTAAGCTCAAGAGCAAAAGGGAACTAGATCCGATAAAGGCAAAGAAAAGATCACTGAGTAGTCGAGTTGGAACCGTCTTACCCAACACAAGGTAAGTCATTAAGCATGTAGTTGGTATTATTTCAAATGGTCATAATGTTTATGTATTGATGCTGAATGGAATGAATAAATATACATATATATATATATGCATGTACGTATGTGATGATGAAATTGTTGAATGAAAAGAAAAGAGGTAAGATGTACTGAGTTGTTGATCTCGGCACTAAACGTGCGGGTATAACCATTTATGACCATGAGATTGGCGCTAAGTGCGCGGGATTAAATTGTACAGCACTAAGTGTGCGATTTGACTATGTTGCACTAAGTGTGCGAAATGAATATGATGCACTAAGTGTGCGAATTGACCATGCGGCACTAAGTGTGCGAGTTTGACTATGTAGCACTAAGTGTGCGATTTGATTACGTAGCACTAAGTGTGCGAGTTGATTATATAGCACTGAGTGTGCGGACTCAATATACATTCGTGAATCATTATGGACACTATGTGTGCGACACTATTGAGTCGATCGCGGACAGCGGATCGGGTAAGTGTCTTGAGTACATGGCTAATAGGTGCTATGCTTATACTTGGTGTTGAGCTCGGTAAGTTTGAACCTATGTGACAACTATACTTGAAGTCACGTACATAAAATTTATCGTAGGATTGGTGAAAGGCCGTTTAGTCGTTTGATTGTAAAGAAAATAAATTGATTTATGAAAATGCTTCAATGTCCTATTGATGAGTATATGGAATGTGAATGCATGAATTGATATGAAATTGAATCGATAGGTTGGAGGAACTATGGTATGGTTCGGAATGGATGGAGTAATTAGCCTCGTTCCATTTTGTTTTCTCTTGTGATAATGTTATTGATGGATGGTAGTGCATAGCTTATGACTTACTGAGTTATAAACTCACTCGGTGTTTCCTTGTCACCTATTCTAGGTTTCTTGGACACATCTCTTTTTGCGTGATCGGGCCGTCATCGAAGTCATCACACCGGATAGCAAGTTTTGGTACTTTCTTCTTAGTTGGCTTAGAAGAACATTTTGGCATGTATAAGCTATTACGTTGTGTTTGAACTTTGGCATGTAAACTTTAAGCCATGCGAAAATGGCACGAATGTTCGATTGAGTTGGATCAAGGGTAGGCATGAAATGGACCTAGTTACTTTCGTAACAGATGCTGGCACAGCAGTGTCATGAGATTGAAAAATCACTAAAAATAGTAGGAGTGGAATTAATTGATGAATAAATTATGTAATCGAAGCTCGATGAGTCTGTTTTCATGAGGAAGTAACGAAAAGATCATATGGGCAGTATATTAAGAGATAATCAGATTTTTGTGGGACAGGGCCAGAACGGTTTCTTTATTCCCTGCTCCGACTTTGGAAATTCATTATAAATTAACCAGAGATAATTAGGGGTCGTACCATATATTTATAGATTCCTCTCTGAGTCTAGTTTTCATAGAAACAAACGGCATCAGTATTGAAGCCCCGTGCAGGGAGATATCCAAGTCGTAATGGGAAAAGGTCAGTGTAGTCGACCCCTGCAACATGGGAGACTTTGACTAATAAACTGTACTAATTGGCCCGACCAAAAATTCTAGAAAAAAATACATAGATGGGCACATGAGTCTAGTTTCTGGGAAAAATTACGAAACTGATTTTCGAGTTACGAAACTCAAGATATGATTTTTAAAACGACTAGTACACAGATTGGGCAGTGTCTGGAAAATAAATTTTATAAGGGGTTAAAGTCAGTTAACACCTCGTGTTTGACTCCGGTGTCGGTTTCGGGTTCGGGGTGTTACATTTGATTGGTATCAGAGCTATGGTTTAGTCGGTTCTAGGACTACCATAGCACGTATGAGTCTAGCTATACATGCCTTAATGTTAATGTTTAAAAGGGTGATGACTTCTGACGGTTGAAATGTTTTTGTTTTGATTAGTAAATGGATCCCGGTGTAGAAAGAACCCTAGCGGATGACGTTGAGAGCGTAACGGCTGCTCCTGCACAAGGGACGCCGCCTGTTGAACCTCAGTCATCTGCGAATAATCAAGGTGAGGGGGCTAAACAAGCCTTCTTTACCATGATGAATGAGTGGGTCGCGCAATATGCCCGAACCAACCCGGCTGTCCAACAATTCCCAAATTTGAATAATCCACCCCAAGAGCCTGTAATGCCATCAGTCGCTATCCTGTGAGGCTGAGTAAGCCACCTGTAGACTTGATTAGGAAGCGTGGGGCCGAGGAGTTCAAGGCCATAGTAACTGATGATGCCGAAAGGGCCGAGTTCTGGCTTGATAACACCATTCGAGTGTTCGATGAATTGTCATGCACACCTGACGAATGTCTAAAATGTGCTGTATCTTTGTTGCGAGACTCAGCCTACTATTGGTGGAGGACCTTGATTTCCATAGTCCCGAACGAGCGAGTAACTTGGGACTTCTTTCAAACGGAATTCCGAAAGAAATTTATTAGCCAACGGTTCATTGATCAGAAGCGTAAGGAGTTCTTGGAACTCAAGCAAGGCCGTATGACTGTATCTGAATACGAACATGAATTCGTAAGACTCAGTAGGTATGCCCGGGAGTGTGTAGCTGATGAGGTTGCTATGTGCAAAAGATTCGAGGAAGGATTGAATGAAGATTTAAAGCTACTAATGGGTATTTTGGAAATAAAAGAATTCGTAACACTAGTCGAACGAGCATGCAAGGCGGAAGAACTTGGAAAGGAGAAGAGGAAGGCTGAATTTGAAGCTAGAGATTATCGTAAAAGATCGACGGGTAAAGCTCCGTTCTCAGCAGTAAAGAAGTTCAGGGAGGACATTAATAAGTCGAGGGCGACTGCGGGAATTTCCATCAGGGCAAGACCATCGATGGGCTCCCGAGCTACTTCGGTAGCTAGTGTGGGCAATAATCGTCACGAGAAACCTGAATGTCCCCAATGTGGAAGACGACACCTAGGTGAATGTTGGGGCAAGTCTACTAGCAGGGCCTGTTACGGATGCGGTTCGAAGGACCACTTCATTAGAGATTGCACGGAGCTGGATGAGAAGAATAAGATTCAAGGTGCAAGACCTAGTGGAGTGACATCTAGAGGTAGACCACCGGGAATTTTAGGAGGCAGGGGTGGTAGTCAAGGGGGGCCTCTGATACGGCCGATCGAGCCGAGAACCGTACTCCTGCTAGAGCATATGCCATTTGCGCACGAGAGGAGGCATCCTCCCCCGACGTCATCACTGGTACCTTCACTCTCTTTGATACTAATGTGATTGCATTGATTGACCCTGGTTCTACTCATTCATATGTATGCGAAACCTTAGCAACCAGTAAGACTCTACCTGTTGAGTCTACTGAGCTCGTAATTCGAGTATCAAACCCTTTGGGTCAATGCGTACTTGTCGATAAAGTGTGTAAGAGATGCCCTCTAATAATCCGAGAATCCTGTTTTCCGGCCGATTTGATGCTTTTGCCGTTCGACGAGTTTGATGTTATTCTTGGTTTGGATTGGTTAACCGCGCATGATACGGTTGTGAATTGCAAAAGCAAGACTATCGATTTGAGGTGCGCAAATAACGAAATAATCCGAGTTGAGTCTGCGGAGTTAAGGGGGTTGCCAGCTGTAATATCAGCAATGTTGGCCCAGAAATATGTAAGGAAAGGGTGCGAAGCATACCTCGCGTATGTACTTGATGACAAGAGTTAGAAAAGAAACCCGAATCGGTACCGGTGGTTTGTGAATACCCGGATGTTTTTCCTGAAGAGTTACCGGGTTTGCCACCTGTTCGGGAGGTAGAGTTTGGTATTGAGCTTGTACCTGGAACTACGCCTATTTCGATCGCTCCGTATCGTATGGCACTAACCGAGTTAAAAGAGTTGAAAGCTCAGTTGCAAGAATTGACGGATAGAGGTTTCGCTCACCGAGTTTCTCACCTTGGGGTGCACCAGTATTGTTCGTGAAAAAGAAGGACGGAACCATGAGGTTGTGCATTGACTATCGTCAACTGAATAAAGTGACGATAAAGAATAAGTATCCGTTACCGCGTATTGATGATCTGTTCGATCAATTAAAGGGAGCATCGGTGTTTTCAAAGATAGATTTGAGATCGGGTTATTATCAGTTGCGGATTCGAGATTCGGACGTACCCAAAACTGCTTTCAGAACGAGGTACGGTCACTACAAGTTCTTAGTGATGCCGTTCGGGCTCACTAATGCCCCTGCGGTGTTTATGGATTTGATGAATCGGATCTTCAGGCATTATTTGGATCGGTTCGTAGTTGTGTTTATTGATGACATCTTGGTCTATTCAAGAGATGAGACCGAACATGCTGAGCATCTGAGGCAAGTGTTGCAAATTTTGTGGGATAAGCAGTTATATGCTAAGTTCAGTAAGTGTGAGTTCTGGTTAAGAGAGGTTAGCTTCTTGGGTCATGTGGTATCCGCATCGGGTATTCGAGTTGACCCGAGCAAAATTTCAGCCATACTTAACTGGAGCCTCCGAGAAATGTTACCGAAGTCCGGAGCTTTCTAGGGCTCGCCGGTTATTACCGACGATTTGTCAAAGGTTTCTCGATGATAGCCACACCAATGACGAAGCTACTTCAAAAGGATGTTAAGTTCGAATGGACGGAGAAATGTCAGAAAAGCTTCGATCAACTGAAAACTCATTTGACTGAAGCTCCAATTTTGGTGCAACCCGAATCGGGTAAAGAGTTTGTCATTTATAGTGACGCATCCCTACTTGGGTTGGGTTGCGTATTGATGCAAGAAGGTCGAGTTGTGGCCTATGCGTCAAGACAATTGAAGCCACACGAGAGAAATTATCCGACCCATGATCTCGAACTAGCCGCCATTGTGTTTGCATTGAAAATATGGCGACATTATTTGTTTGGTGAGAAGTGCCATGTGTTTTCGGATCACAAAAGTCTCAAATATTTGATGACTCAACGAGACTTGAATCTGCGACAAAGACGTTGGCTTGAGTTGTTGAAAGATTACGAGCTTGTCATTGATTACCACCCGGGAAAGGCTAATGTGGTTGCGGACGCCTTAAGCCGAAAATCACTGTTTGCTTTGCGAGCGATGAATGTACACTTGTCTGTTCTACCTGACAATGTGTTAGTAGCTGAATTAAAAGCCAAACCATTATTGACTCATCAAATTCGTGAAGCTCAGAAGGTCGATGATGAATTGGTTGCAAAACGAGCTGAGTGTGTTCCGAACAAGGAATCGGAGTTTCAGATTGATGATGATGGTTGTTTGAGGTTTAGAAGTCGTTTGTGTGTTCCAAGGAATTTGGAACTCATTCCGATGATTCTGAACGAAGCCCATTGTAGCCGAATGTCAATTCACCCCGGGAGCACGAAAATGTACAACGACTTGAAACGTCTGTTTTGGTGGCATGGTATGAAACGAGACATCTCCGACTTTGTTTCGAGATGTTTAATATGTCAACAAGTGAAAGCGGAACATCAAGTGCCTTCAGGGTTACTTCAGCCGATCATGATACCCGAGTGGAAATGGGACCGAGTCACAATGGACTTTGTGTCCGGACTGCCATTGTCCGCAAGTAAGAAGGATGCGATTTGGGTTGTTGTTGATAGGCTGACTAAGTCGGCTCACTTTATCCCCGTGCGTACGGATTTTTCATTGGATAAACTAGCCGAATTGTATGTTTCTCAGATTGTGAGATTACATGGAGTACCTATTTCTATCGTGTCGGATAGAGATCCGAGATTCACCTCGCGATTTTGGAAGAAATTGCAAGAAGCTTTGGGTACCAAGCTGCATTTTAGCACCGCTTTTCATCCCCAAACCGATGGTTAATCCGAGCGGATAATTCAGATACTCGAGGATATGCTGAGATGCTGCATCCTTGAGTTTAGTGGTTCATGGGAACGGTATGTACCTTTGATTGAATTCGCTTACAACAATAGTTTTCAATCAAGTATTAAGATGGCACCTTACGAGGCTTTGTACGGTCGTAAATGCCGTACACCATTGTTTTGGACCGAGCTCGGTGAAAGTAAAATTTTCGGAGTTGATTTGATTAAAGATGCCGAACAGAAAGTAAAGGTAATCCGTGAAAGTCTGAAAGCAGCCACAGATCATCAGAAATCGTATGCGGATTTGAAACGAAAAGACATTGAATATCAGGTGGGAGATAAAGTGTTTCTTAAAGTTTCGCCTTGGAAAAAGGTACTTAGGTTTGGCCGTAAGGGCAAGTTGAGCCCGAGATTCATTGGGCCGTACGAAATCTCCGAACGAGTGGGGCCAGTTGCGTATAGATTGATTTTGCCCCTGAGCTTGAAAAGATCCATGACGTCTTTCATGTTTCGATGCTTCGACGCTATAGATCTGATCCATCGCACATAATTAGCCCATCAGAGGTTGAAATTCAAGCCGATATGAGTTATGAAGAAGAACCGATTCGTATCCTAGCTCGTGAAGTGAAAGAGTTGCGAAATAAAAGGGTTCCGTTGGTTAAGGTGTTGTGGCTCAAACACGGGATCGAGGAAGCAACCTGGGAACCCGAGAGCTCGATGAAAGAACGATATCCAAACCTATTTACCGGTAAGATTTTCGAGGACGAAAATTTTTTAAGTGGGGGAGAGTTGTGACAGCCCAAAATTGACCCTAGTCGGGAAGTGGTTTCGGGACCGTTAAACCGAGTCACCGAAATGTTTGAATGTGATATTTATTGTCTAGAATATGTAACTATGTGTGTGAAGGTCAAATAAATATTTATATTATTCTGAAAGTAATACTTGAATAGTCGATTAATGACTATTTTAAATTTTGTTGAACTTAAGCTCAAGAGCAAAAGGGAACTAGATCCGATAAAGGCAAAGAAAAGATCACTGAGTAGTCGAGTTGGAACCGTCTTACCCAACACAAGGTAAGTCATTAAGCATGTAGTTGGTATTATTTCAAATGGTCATAATGTTTATGTATTGATGCTGAATGGAATGAATAAATATACATATATATATGCATGTACGTATGTGATGATGAAATTGTTGAATGAAAAGAAAAGAGGTAAGATGTACTGAGTTGTTGATCTCGGCACTAAACGTGCGGGTATAACCATTTATGACCATGAGATTGGCGCTAAGTGCGCGGGATTAAATTGTACAGCACTAAGTGTGCGATTTGACTATGTTGCACTAAGTGTGCGAAATGAATATGATGCACTAAGTGTGCGAATTGACCATGCGGCACTAAGTGTGCGAGTTTGACTATGTAGCACTAAGTGTGCGATTTGATTACGTAGCACTAAGTGTGCGAGTTGATTATATAGCACTGAGTGTGCGGACTCAATATACATTCGTGAATCATTATGGACACTATGTGTGCGACACTATTGAGTCGATCGCGGACAGCGGATCGGGTAAGTGTCTTGAGTACATGGCTAATAGGTGCTATGCTTATACTTGGTGTTGAGCTCGGTAAGTTTGAACCTATGTGACAACTATACTTGAAGTCACGTACATAAAATTTATCGTAGGATGGGTGAAAGGCCGTTTAGTCGTTTGATTGTAACGAAAATAAATTGATTTATGAAAATGCTTCAATGTCCTATTGATGAGTATATGGAATGTGAATGCATGAATTGATATGAAATTGAATCGATAGGTTTGAGGAACTATGGTATGGTTCGGAATGGATGGAGTAATTAGCCTCGTTCCATTTTGTTTTCTCTTGTGATAATGTTATTGATGGATGGTAGTGCATAGCTTATGACTTACTGAGTTATAAACTCACTCGGTGTTTCCTTGTCACCTATTCTAGGTTTCTTGGACACATCTCTTTTTGCGTGATCGGGCCGTCATCGAAGTCATCACACCGGATAGCAAGTTTTGGTACTTTCTTCTTAGTTGGCTTAGAAGAACATTTTGGCATGTATAAGCTATTACGTTGTGTTTGAACTTTGGCATGTAAACTTTAAGCCATGCGAAAATGGCACGAATGTTCGATTGAGTTGGATCAAGGGTAGGCATGAAATGGACCTAGTTACTTTCGTAACAGATGCTGGTAGCAGCAGTGTCATGAGATTGAAAAATCACTAAAAATAGTAGGAGTGGAATTAATTGATGAATAAATTATGTAATCGAAGCTCGATGAGTCTGTTTTCATGAGGAAGTAACGAAAAGATCATATGGGCAGTATATTAAGAGATAATCAGATTTTTGTGGGACAGGGCCAGAACGGTTTCTGGATTCCCTGCTCCGACTTTGGAAATTCATTATAAATTAACCAGAGATAATTAGGGGTCGTACCATATATGTATAGATTCCTCTCTGAGTCTAGTTTTCATAGAAACAAACGGCATCAGTATGGAAGCCCCGTGCAGGGAGATATCCAAGTCGTAATGGGCAAAGGTCAGTGTAGTCGACCCCTGCAACATGGGAGACTTTGACTAATAAACTGTACTAATTGGCCCGACCAAAAATTCTAGAAAAAAATACATAGATGGGCACATGAGTCTAGTTTCTGGGAAAAATTACGAAACTGATTTTCGAGTTACGAAACTCAAGATATGATTTTTAAAACGACTAGTACACAGATTGGGCAGTGTCTGGAAAATAAATTTTATAAGGGTTAAAGTCAGTTAACACCTCGTGTTCGACTCCGGTGTCAGTTTTGGGTTCGGGGTGTTACAAACATACTTGCTTAGAATAATACTGTAACAGCCCAAAATTTACCCTAGTCGGGAAGTGGTTTCGGGACCACAAAACCGAGTTACAAGAAAATTTATTTTAATTTTAATTGCATATATTAAATGTGGTAGTGTATGTGTGGAAATAATAAAGGTTTAAAATTTGCCTTAGGAATGTGGATTTTCATGAAAGGACTTAGTTGAGAAATTTAGAAAAGATGATAGATAAATTGAAAGGATTAAATAATAACAAGGTGAGAAAGTTTGGGTTTGCATGTCAAAGTGCCCAATTCTTGATAAGTGGCCGGCCAAGCATGGTTCCATTCCTCCAAGTTTATGTTGTTTATTATTTAATATTGGTAAGTAGATTAGAATAAATAAAAGAAGTGAATTAAAAAGAAAAAAAGGATGAATAAAATAAAGGAGGAAGAAGGAGTGTTCATCCTTTTCCTTACCACAATAGCCGTACCTAAAGAAAGAAAAAGAAGAAAGTGAAGTTAAGGCATTTGGTCATCTTCAAGTTGATTAAGAAGCTCTTGAATATTCGGTGCCTAGGGGAAAAGTTTCTAAGAGGTTTGGCCATGCATGTAACTAGATTGAGGTATGTTTGATATTATTCTTTGAGATTCATGTATATTTTAAGTTGTAAGTAAAAATCTACCTAGCCATGGTTCAAATTTTGTTAATTGATGGAGATGATATTCGGCCATGAATGTTACATTCTTGGTTGGTATTTTGATGTCTTTGGTGATGAGGTATGAAGATGGTTGATTTTGAGTGTTTAATGAAAAGGATGCATGAATTATTGTTAAATAATGGTCGAATGTAGCATGATTAAAGATGTGAATAAATTGAAGTTAAGGAGGTTGTCAATGAAAAATATGAGTTGGATGAGGCTTAAAGAATAAAAATCTAGGTGACTAGAGGTCAAGGACATTCGGTCATAGGCTTGTGTGCTAGCAAAATCGGCCAAGTGTTTATGTGGTGGAAATTAAGTGTTAAATGGAATGAAAATGATATTATATGGGGGTATGTATATTCGGCCATATGAGTAAATATATGGATGATGTTAAATTTGATTATGTATAATGGGCATTAAGATGTGGAACATAAGAAATGTAGTATATGTGGATTTACATGATGTTATAGTTGACATTGTGCATATACACATGCATTCGGCCATCTAATTGAGTATGAAGGTGGTGTTAAATCTAATTGTGATGCCCATTCCGAAGTATATATATATACATATATATATACATAAGTATGCCATTCGTGATGTTACCTTTAATTATGTGTGTAATCGACTAAATGGGTAATTAGTGAGGATGGTTGCCGAATATACAAACATACATATGCATGTGTAATTGAATTATGAATGTTTAGCAAGATGGTTAAACTAGTTGATTTATTAATTAAGCTCAAGGAGTTAGAGGAGGAGAATCGAGCAAAGGCAAAGAAAAGATCATCGAGTAGCCGAGTTGGAACCATCTTACCCAACACAAGTAAGTCATTAAGCATGTAGTTGGTATTATTTCAAATGGTCATAATGTTTATGTATTGATGCTGAATGGAATGAATAAATATACATATATATATATGCATGTACGTATGTGATGATGAAATTGTTGAATGAAAAGAAAAGAGGTAAGATGTACTGAGTTGTTGATCTCGGCACTAAACGTGCGGGTATAACCATTTATGACCATGAGATTGGCGCTAAGTGCACGGGATTAAATTGTACAGCACTAAGTGTACGATTTGACTATGTTGCACTAAGTGTACGAAACGAATATGATGCACTAAGTGTGCGAATTGACCATGCGGCACTAAGTGTGCGAGTTTGACTATGTAGCACTAAGTGTGCGATTTGATTACGTAGCACTAAGTGTGCGAGTTGATTATATAGCACTGAGTGTGCGGACTCAATATACATTCGTGAATCATTATGGACACTATGTGTGCGACACCATTGAGTCGATCGCGGACAGCGGATCGGGTAAGTGTCCTGAGTACATGGCTAATAGGTGCTATGCTTATACTTGGTGTTGAGCCCGGTAAGTTTGAACCTATGTGACAAATATACTTGAAGTCACGTACATAAAATTTATCGTAGGATGGGTGAAAGGCCGTTTAGTCGTTTGATTGTAACGAAAATAAATTGATTTATGAAAATGCTTCAATGTCCTATTGATGAGTATATGGAATGTGAATGCATGAATTGATATGAAATTGAATCGATAGGTTGGAGGAACTATGGTATGGTTCGGTATGGATGGAGTAAATTGTCTCGTTCCATTTTGTTTCCTCTTGTGATAATGTTATTGATGGATGGTAGTGCATTGCTTATGACTTACTGAGTTATAAACTCACTCGGCGTTTCCTTGTCACCCATTATAGGTTGCTTGGACTCATCTATTTTTTTGCGGGGTCAGGCCGTCATCGAAGTCATCACACCGGATAGCAAGTTTTGGTACTTTCTTCTTAGTTGGCTTAGAAGAACATTTTGGCATGTATAAGCTATTACGTTGTGTTTGAACTTTGGCATGTAAACTTTAAGCCATGCGAAAATGGCACGAATGTTCGATTGAGTTGGATCAAGGGTAGGCATGAAATGGACCTAGTTACTTTCGTAACAGATGCTGGCAGCAGCAGTGTCATGAGATTGAAAAATCACTAAAAATAGTAGGAGTGGAATTAATTGATGAATAAACTATGTAATCGAAGCTCGATGAGTCTGTTTTCATGAGGAAGTAACGAAAAGATCATATGGGCAGTATATTAAGAGATAATCAGATTTCTGTGGGACAGGGCCAGAACGGTTTCTGGATTCCCTGCTCCGACTTTGGAAATTCATTATAAATTAACCAGAGATAATTAGGGGTCGTACCATATATGTACAGATTCCTCTCTGAGTCTAGTTTTCATAGAAACAAACGGCATCAGTATTGAAGCCCCGTGCAGGGAGATATCCAAGTCGTAATGGGCAAAGGTCAGTGTAGTCGACCCCTGCAACTTGGGAGACTTTGACTAATAAACTGTACTAATTGGCCCGACCAAAAATTCTAGAAAAAAATACATAGATGGGCACATGAGTCTAGTTTCTGGGAAAAATTACGAAACTGATTTTCGAGTTACGAAACTCAAGATATGATTTTTAAAACGACTAGTACACAGATTGGGCAGTGTCTGGAAAATAAATTTTATAAGGGGTTAAAGTCAGTTAACACCTCGTGTTCGACTCCGGTGTCGGTTTCGGGTTCGGGGTGTTACAAATACATCATTTTAATTCAAGCAATAGAATCCCAGATGACTTCAATACAGGGCTTAAGAAATTCCAAGTTTGGCGGACACTCGCACCACCAATATTTCAAATATATAAGGTTCCTTAACATGGTGATCACTATGACAGAATCATTAAACGATTATATTGCAGAGAACTCTTTTAGATGATGCCTCATAAACATGCCAAGGTCTTGCCACAAGGGTAGAATATCAACTCGTCGTTTTAGGCATTGTAGAATTCATAATACTGACATTCTAGAAGACTTGTCACAAGTGTTCCCCAAAGTACACCGTTATTTAGGCTTTTTGAATAATACACCAAGAAGATTTTACAGAGAGTTCGCCACAAAGGCTTCATAGAATAGTCGCTACAAAAGATTTACAAAGAATTTGCCACAAAGCCTTTATAGAGAATTCACCACAAAAGCTTTCCAAAGAATTCGTGTTTATTGTCCCAGTGGACTATCTTTGTGGATACCATGGGACTTCTCCCACATGGTCTTATACCTTCACACCCTCTTGGCGTATTATCATATGATGCCATGGCCATTGACTTTTCATAACTTTATTCAGCAATCTGCCAGTCCGGTTAGCATTATAGCAGCCCGATCGGAGGCTGTACAATAAATATTCGTTTTCTTAGTGATCTACCTGTCCAGTCAGCAATGTACTTGCCATACTGGAGGCTACACAAACAAATCTCTTTCTTAGTTTTTTACATAACTCATATTTGTCAGGTACTGGAATCATATAACAGGAAAGTATTAGACAATGACCCTACATGCACCAACAACATCTTATATCACACAACTTCATATCATTTCGCACACTGTTCTCATTTACGTATTTATAAATTCAGATTTAGTCGGAAGTCAGTGTAGTTAGATTAGAACTGTATGTGAATTTCCTGATGTATTTCCTAAAAAGTTACCTGGATTACCTCTTGATCGAGAAGTTGAATTTGTGATCAAAGTATACCCGGGGACAGATCCAGTGTCGATACCTCTATATCGTATGTCACCTATTAAATTGAAGGATTTGAAGGTACGATTGCAAGATTTACTAGAACGAGGTTTTATACGACCTAGTACTTCACCGTGGGGAGCTCCAATGTTATTTGTTAAAAAGATAGATGATTCAATACGGTTGTGTATTGATTATCAGCAATTGAACAAGGTAACAATCAAGAATAAATATCTGTTACCACGTATTGATGATTTATTTGATCAATTGAAAGGAGCTTCAGTATTTTCAAAGATTGATTTAAGATCCGGCTACTATCAGTTAAAGGTGAAAGAAAGTGACGTACCGAAGACAGTATTTTGTATAAGATATGGTCATTACGAGTTCTTAGTGATGCCATTTGGGTTAACAAATGCCCCAGCTGCTTTTATAGATCTTATCAAATTTTTCAGCCGTACTTGGATCAGTTTATGGTAGTTTTTATTGATGACATATTGGTATATTCAAAGTCCGAATCTGAACATGAGCAACATCTTCGAATTGTTTTGCAAACGTTACGAGAGAAACAGTTGTATGGGAAATTGAGTAAATGCGAATTTTGGTTGTCAGAGGTGGTATTTCTTGGTCACATGGTATCAGCAGATGGAACTATAATGGATCCAAAGAAGATTGAAGCAATCGTCCAATGGAAGACTCCCAAAAATGTGTCAGAGGTACATAATTTTCTTGGATTAGCTGGGTATTATTGAAGGCTTGTGAATGAATTTTCAAAAATAACTTTACCGATGACAAAATTATTGCAAAAGAATGTTCCGTTTGATTGGAATGATCAATGTCAAGAAAGCTTTATGAAATTGAAGCAGATGTTGATAGAGGCACCAGTTTTGACTTTACCAGAATCAGGAAAAGATTTTATTGTGTATAGCGATGCTTCTTTATATGGGCTCGGGTGTGTACTGATGCAAAGTGGGAAAGTGATAGCTTATGCTTCTCGGCAATTGAAACCACATGAACTTAATTATCCGACACATGATCTGAAATTAGCAGTTGTGATCTTTGCTTTGAAAATATGGAGACACTATTTATACGATAAAAAATGTTACAGTTATACAGATCATAAAAGTCTCAAGTATATTCTGTCACAGAAAGAGTTGAATTTGAAGCAGCATCGATGGATAGAAGTTCTAAAAGATTATGATTGTGTTATTGATTATCATCCAGGTAAAGCTAACGTGGTAGCTGATGCATTGAGTAGGAAGGCAACAATTGAATTGCGAGCGATATTTGCACAGCTCAGTATTAGTGATGATGGAGGTTTATTGGCTGAATCAAGAATTAAACCAATGATGTTTGAACGAATCAAGTCAGCTCAATTAGAAGATGATAAGCTAATGAAAAGAAAGGAAATGGTTCAGAGTAACATAGCAGGGAATTTTAGTATTGATGAGCATGATTGTCTAAGATTTCATAATCGAATCTGTGTTCCAAATGTTTCAGAATTGAAAGAGTTAATACTTTGAGGAGCACATGATAATCCTTTTACATTACATCCCTGAGGAATAAAAATGTATCATGATTTACAAAAATTATATTGGTGGCCGGGTATGAAGAAGGATATAGTGGAATTTGTGGCTAAATGTTTGACATGTCAGCGAGTCAAAGCAGAGCATCAAGTTCCAACTGGTTTACTTCAGCCTATTAACATTCCTGGATGGAAATGGGACTGCATCACAATGAATTTTGTAACAGGGTTGCCATTGTCAGCAAGTAAGAAAAATGCTATTTGGGTGATTGTTGATTGGCTTACAAAGTTACCTCATTTTATAGTAGTCAGAACGGATTGGTCACTTCAGAAACTTGCTGAAGTTTATATTCGGGAAATAGTACGATTACATGGTATTCCAGTGTCAATAATTTCTGATCGAGATCCACGGTTTACATCCAGATTTTGGAGTCAACTACATGAATCTCTTGGTACTCGACTTAATTTTAGTACAGCATTCAATCCATAGACTGATGGACAATCAGAACGGGTTATTCAGATTTTCGAAGATATGCTTCGAGCTTGTATTATTGATTTTGAATCAGACCGTTAGCTGAATTTGTATACAATAATAGTTTTCAATCAAGTATTCAAATGGCACCATATAAAGCTTTATATGGTCGGAGATGTCGGTTACCACTGTGTTAAACAGAATTGAATGAGAAGAAAATAATTGAACCTGAATTAATTCCTGAGATAGAAGAAACAGTCAAGAAGATTCAACAGAGATTAAAAGTAGCTTTTGACAGACAAAAATCTTATGCTAATCTGAAACGTTAGGACATTGAATACTCAGTCGGGGATAAAGTGTTTCTCAAAGTTTCTCCTTGGAAGAAAGTATTAAGATTTGGCCGAAAAGGAAAATTAAGTCCTCGGTTTATCGGACCATATGAAGTTATAGAGAGAGTTGGACCAATTGCTTACCGATTGGCTTTACCTCCGGAATTATAGAAAAATCATGATGTTTTTCATGCTTCCATGTTACGAAGGTATCAATTGGATCCATCTCATATTATTTCTATTGAAGACATTGAGATTAGACCGAATTTGTCATATCAAGAAGAGTCGGTCCAGATATTAGCTCGAGAAGTGAAAGAATTAAGAAACAAACGGGTCCCTCTGGTAAAAGTACTATGGAGAAGCCATAGTGTGGAAGAAGCAATATGGGAACTGGAGGAAATTATGAGATCACAATATCCTCACTTATTTTCAGGTAAAATTTCAAGGACGAAATTTTTTTAAAGGAGGAGAAATGTAACGACCCAAAATCTGTGAGCACCAGAAAAGTGTGTTATTGGGCCTCCATCTTAGTGAAATGGGTTTGTAAATAATTATTAGGAATAATTATAAGTCTAGTAGTGTGTTTAATTAGGTTTTAATTAAGTGAAATTAGCTCAATTTAGAGTAATTAGTAAAAATAACTAAATTGAATAAGGGGTAAAATTTTAATTATAGAGTAATAGAAAATAAAAAGGACTAAAATGACAATTAAGCCATTTATATGAAATGAGGCGGCATATATGCATTAAAATCTAAGATTTTTGTTTTAATTATTTATATATAAATATATATATTATATTATGTTATGTTTATTTATAGTATTATTAATTTATAACTTAAATAAGTAAATAAACCAAAGCATGTCAATTGTATGGTTATAATTAAATATATGTGTAAAATACAAGAAAATGCACTTGTAATATATTTGTATATTTTCTTAAATAATAAGTAAAAGATATCTATTGATTATTATTATTTAATTGATATTATATTAGTGAATAAATTAATAAGTTGACAAATGTAGGATCATGAGATGATACATGTATAATAATATGTATAATACAATTGTAATAAAAGTATTATTTATTAAGTAGATATTTATTAATTATTATTAATAAGTTAAAGATATTTATTAGATAAATAGTTAAAATTATCAAATTTTTGGTATAAAAAACAAATTAGATAATGACATTTGTAATAAAATGAATATATATATACATATTTGTATTATAATTATGTATTTACTTAAATTTTAAGTTAAAGATATTTATTAATTAAATATTGATATTATAAGATTTTTATTTGTTAAATAAATAAAAGAAAGACAAATGTATAGTAATAATAGTGTACAAATGTACAAAGATATATGTATACAAATGTATTAATTATATTGTTATTAAATAGATATTTTATAGTTATTAAATTAACTTAAATATAAATATAAAATAAAGCACGAAAGTATAAATAAATAAAAAAACAAAACAAACAAAAGAAACAGAGAAAGCCATTCGAAAGTGGGAAAGGAAAGAAAGAAATAAAAGAAAAGGAGAAATTGAGGTTTAAAAGCTTGAAGTTTAATTGGTAAGTTTAATCAAGTCCTTTTCTTATAAATTTGATGTTTTTGGAATCCTAGAGTGAAATACTCTTGGATTTAAGTTGAAATTTTGAAAGTTAATAGATTTTTTAGTAGGGTTTATGTTGAACAAATGATAGAATTGGGGGTTTATTTGATAGAAAATTTGATTGGAATTGAATAAAGGATTGAATTGTAAACTAAGCTATAAGTTTTTAGTTTTAGGGACTAAATTGAAATAAATTTGAAATTACGAAAATAGATAAAAATTAAATAGCTAGATGTGAGTTTGGCGAGAAATTGAGTAGCAAAAAGGTATGAATTGAGAAAGAAAAATATATAGGTTTAGTTAGGATTAAATTGAAATTAAAATAAAAGTTAGATAAAAATTTCAGCAATTAAATTGTGTTGTGTTAATGATTGTGAAATTATTTTAATTGTTCGTAGCTAATATCGAGCCTGAAGCATCGACCCAAAAAGAAAAAGAAAAGATCGTCGAGGATTAAATCCGAAGAGAATTCTAGTTTGTATCACTATAATTCAAATTTTATCATTATTATGTTTTTAATTTACTAATTATGTGTGGTAAGTATTTTAAGGTAAGTAAGTATTTTAAGGTAAGTGTTTAGTAAAATGATAAATTTATGATTGGGCACTGAAATTGAGACTGATACTGAACTGAATTATGGAATATTGAATATTGTTTTGAGTACTGAATTGAATTGTGAAGTTACTGAATATTGTTATGTATACTGCATTGAATTGTGAAATTACTGAAGTAATGAATTACTGCAATACTGTGAAACTGATTGAAATAAGGAATTATATTTGATACCGAACTTAGATGGAAATTGTATTGAAAAGTGAATTAAATACCCTATTAACTAGTCGGCTAGTCGGATATAGTTGGCATGCCATAGGATATGGAAGAGTATGGGTTTTTGCCAGCTTACTGATTAGGCACTTATGTGCCGACTACTATTACTGTTACCGTTATTGTTACCGTTACTGTTACTGATTCGGCACTTTGTGTGTTGAATACTGTTACTGTTACCGGTACCGATTCAGCACTTTGTGTGTTGAATACTGTTATTGTTACTGTTATTGCTACTGTTACTGATTATTGTTCAGGTACTGTGTACCGTTAAGGCACAATGTGCCGTACTGGTGTAATGGTTGGAATCCTTGTATCCGCCGAGTCCGAGTCAAGTTAATAGGGATAAATGAAATAAATTTACTGATAAAACTAAATTTGAATGATATGGCATATGTGAAAGGTGAGAATTGAAATAAAAAAATAAGAATGGTATATATATATTCAAATGATAACATAAAAAGATTGAATTGTTCATTAAGTAATGATAATTGTAACGTAAAAGTATGTGTGTGATTTAATGTATTTACTTATAAATTGAATTTATAGTGATACCATTGAGTATATGCATATTCAGCATACGGTTGTTTCCGTGCGCAGGTTGTAAAAGTCAAGTACTGAACCATCATCCAAAGCCAGACCTGACTTCAGTAAACTTTTGGTGATGTATATTTTCTTTTGGTAATGTGGCATGTACATAGGATGTGTATAAATGTTATTATGTTTTGAATATAAATGGTTAAAAATGTTAGTATTACAAGTCTAAGAATTATAATGAAAAAAGTTTATCAATTTTAATTTAATTAGTATATTGATAAATTTAAATTGATATTATATTGATTGAGTTTGATTAGAAGGTATTTAGAATAGAAAATAAGTATGTGAAATGAGTTGGTTGAATTAGTTATGTTTGAAATGGATACGGTTTTAATTGCAAGGGGTTTTAAGTAAAAATAAGCAGAAATGCTGTCGAAATTTGTAAAAACAAAAATTTTCAGAGTACTTGAATGAGTCCCGTTTCACTTTTAATACATGTTTTAGACTTCGAGAGTTCATTATAGGGACTTAGTTATTAAACTATACTATGAATGTTATTTTATTTTTGAATTATTTGTAAGTTGTCTGATATGTCCGGTAATGCCTCGTAACCCTATTCCGGCGACGGTTCGGGGTAGGAGGGGTTACACAGTCCCCCGAATTTCCCTACCAAATCAAATGTAGGTAAAAGAAAATCTGGCAAAAGTTTACTTTACTGTTGACTATTCATAGAGAGGGTCAAATCAATCCAATTGACTTTCGTTGAACAGTGACCAACCATGCTGGTATGATGATATGTTTAATTGGCTTGTTTTAGTGTACAAGCAATCTTTCATATATCTTGCTACTCTACTTTTTACTATGATCTCTGATTCTGTTGCTGTAGAATCTCAACTGTAATAACTTGTTTTTCAGTGGTGTCGAGAATAATAGTTTCAAGACCACAAATCTGATGAGTGAGTCTATAAAAATTATTATTTAATATTTACGAGTCAAATATAAAATTATATGGAATTTTGATTTGATAATTTTTTCTAATTGAACGGATACTTAAGTACAAGTGGTTTGTCCTTAAAGTCAAGTGATTTTGAAAAATGAGATTTCGAGATCTCGTTTCTGTGAAACGAATTATATAGGTGAATTGAAGTTTGGTTTGGTAATTTTGATGAATTCCTTGTTAATTAAAGAAAAAAAAGGCTAAATCATAAAAGATGAAAAACTTAATCGCTATTGAATTTTATTAACAAAATGAGTTAATTGGTACGTGTGGAGGACTTATATGGTATTTAGACCATTATAAATATTAGTGGACGATTTAGATTAGTTATCTAGTTAAAATTTATGTTAATAATAAAAGGGTAAAATTATAAATAAATAATGTATAAACAAAAGAAAAAACAAATGTATCATGTAACACCCTTAACCTGTATCTGTCACCGAAACAGGGTTACAGAGCATTACCAGAGTTTACAGTTTAATTACAATTAATTTATGTCATTTACTATTCATTTCTGAAAATCGATCACAATCAATCATAATGTCCCTTATATGGGTCTTTTAGGCTCAAGACACATATTAGAATCGTATCGGGACTAAACCAGAATAAAAAAAAAATTTTCACGAAATCTCAAAATTTTTCTTAATTGCAAGTGACACACGCCCGTGTGGCTCAAACAACCAATGACACGTCCGTATGGCTCACACGACCAATGACACGCCCGTGTCTCAAGCCATGTGGGCATTCGATGTGAGGCACACGGCCGTGTCCCAGCCCGTGTCCTTACTCGTGTAACTCTTTGACTTGGGTCACTCGGTCATCCACACCCCTGTGTATTAGGTCGTGTGGATAATTTAATTTTTAGAAATTAAGTGTAGGATTCACATGAGCATGTCATATGCCTGTGTGCTAAGTCGTGTGACTTTCACGGTTGAGACACATGCCCGTGCCTTTGCCTGTGTGACCAATTGTGAGCATTCTGTTTCTAAATTTTAAGGATGCAGGGGACACTCAACCAAATCACATGCCCGTGCACATGGCCGTATGTCACACATGGCTGAGACACACGCCCGTGTGTCTGCTCGTGTGGACAAAATAAGGCTATTTTCCAAGCCATTTTTCTCACCCATTTTACATTGCACCTACATAAACACTTTGACACACTTTCAACCCAATTTAGTATATATAAATCAAGTCAAAACTAATCTTTTACATGGCATATTAACATCTATACTCAAGTGTTTTTAAACTTACCAAATTCATGCCTGTGCTCATGAACAAAATTTATCAACTATACTAATTCAAACCCATTCATTATTTGAATTATATATCTTCTACCTTTCAATCATTTCAACACACTTCAAATTTGATATGGCATTATATAATTACATCAAAATGCATATAACACTAGTCATTCCAATGGCTAGTTACAACCAAACAAATGCATGCCTCCATTGGGAACTTTAAACTATACATGCCATTATGTTCAAAATAAGTTTGCTATTTATACTAAAACAAGCTTGAGGGTAGCGTGATAATGCTCTGACCGCTCTCCAACCTTTACGAGCTTCCAAGCACTATAAAATAGAGAAAATAAAATTGAGTAAGCATTTCAAATGCTTAGTAAGTTCGTATAACAGCAATTTAACTTACCGTATATTTTCATTTAAGATAAGCATACAAAAATGCATCCAAGCAATTTGGCTAATAGCCTAAAACACAACTTCATCAATCATGTTAGACAAGTAATTCACATAATACTAAGGACATGGATGAGCTTACCGTTTAATGATTTTCATATACATATGCTTTCCATATCATTATTCTATATTACATGTACATTTTCGTGACAAATCATTTCTAGTTCATTTTTAGCCATGTCAGAACTTTACCCATTGAATTTGGATACGCTCATGTAGTACATTTAAAGTGTACAAAATTGAAATCTATCAATTCATATCAAGGGCTACCCAAATAGGACACATAATCAGGAAGCACTTTCTCGAGCCATGTAACAGGATGCTAACGTGAACCATGTATCAGGAAGCTTATCCAGGCTAAACAGGAAACTCATAAGTGTTTAGAATAGGAAGCTCATTGAGCTTAACTGGTAACTCCGAAGAGTTACTAATAGGGAGCTCCAGATATTATAATACGGAGTTCAAGCGAACCATATTAGGAAGCTCATAAGAGCCTATATCAGGACGCTCACAAAGAGCTACGTTTGTTTCCGCAATAAATGCTGGATCACAATCGAACGAATCATGTAATAGGACGTTCACAAAGAGCTGCGGTAGTGCGCAACACATGCAGGATCGCTACCAATCAGGATGCTCATAAGAACTATATAACAGGATGCTCGAGAAGGCTTTTAACAGGATGTTCATCTGATCTATAATGTCTGCAACATATGCAGGACTACAATCAATACGGGAAAATGTTGTATCAATCGCATTTCATTATTCAAATGGGACTTATCAATTATTAAACAATATAAATATGTGATTAATTTCATACATTAAACATTTATGCAGTTCACACAAATACAACATTCGCTTAACACATTAATATTTATAATTAAGTTACACGAACTTACCTCGATACTTGTTCGTATACAAAAATCTACTAATCCGACACTTTTTCTTTTCCTCAATCTAACTTCGTATTTGAGTTTTTTGGATCTAAATAAATGAATTTAACATCAATTTAATTCATTTCATACTCAAATGAACTCAATTCACTTTCTACGCAAAATTACTATTTTGCCCTTACACTTTTCATAAATGACGATTTCGTTCCTAAGCTCGGAAAATGAAATTCATGCAATTTAATCCTTATTTCAAGCCTAAAAAATTTTTACATGTTACAATAATAGCCTATGAATTTCATAAAAATCAAAATTTTTCTATGGATTTTACCACTTTTCAATTTAGTCCCTAAATCATAATTTCATCAAAATTATCTTTCTAAAAGTTGTTTATCTATTAACATAGATAGAGACGTAGATGTGATTGAATGTACTGATTGTTAATAGATAAAGACATAAATATGACTGACTGTACTAATAGTACATTGAACTGGACCCAAGCAGAATAGATCTTGAATCTGTTTATGGATTTATTCACTAGTGATGTTAATAGTGTGACATACCTTAATCATGAGTGGATGATGTACTATAAATGTGTGACTTATATACTTTGATGTAAGTAAAAGTCTAAGTTCAAATAGATAAGGAACTAAAAGCTGGTACATTTGGTATATGACTTCTGCAATATGTAACTTCATTCACAATAGTGGAACTTATAGCCTAAGACATGGGTAAATGATTTCCTCTCAATAACATCACATGATAGATGAAAGTAAACGTGATCACGAGCCACTCGTCTTTGTGATTAATGACTTAATTACTATTTGATAGTAATTTACTGTTCATTATGGAAGATGTAATGATTACTATGAGATAAAATAAAATTATATTGGGTGAGCAACTTTATCCGAAAGAGATTAAAGATATCCTATGTAGAGGTGAGTATTCGATCGAGTCTAGTCGAATTGAGTTTAAAAATTTCTAGTTAGTTGAGTTGACAAATCTTATTTTAGTAATCGAACTTGATTTGAATTTTTTTCAAATCGAGTCAAAAAATTTCGAGTCAAGTTAAGTCAAGTTAATAAATCCTATTATTTATACTCAATGTTGCGTTTACATGAACCGATTATTTAACTAGTAAACGAAGTACAAGATTATTTAACTACATAAATAATATCATGGTTTTGCCTTTTAACTTAATGGGTAAACACTTATCAAAACAACGTAGTTTTACCTTTTAACTTAATGGTTTTGCCTTTTAATTTTTTAAAAAGTAGACATTTATCAAAATGATGTAGTTTTTTATTTTCTTATTCAAAATTTCGAATAACTAGAATTCTGTTATTCATATTCGAGTTAAACTGAAAAACTTATATTTTATATTCGAGTTGATCCGAATAACTTGATTAACTAAAATAACTCGAACTATTGAATTCAAAATTTGAATTCTTTTATCGATTTTTTTAAAATGAATTGGATTTTGCTCACCCCTAATCATATGAGGGTAACACACTTATGACAAGGTCATTGGACGAGTATTGATCGAGTTGCTTTCGTAATGGTATATCATTAGGAAAAGCTTAATCACGATACTATAGTGAAATGACTTCGTGACTCAATGAGTTTATAATTAATAGGTGAAAAGCTGAAACTTAATCATAAATAATTTGAGCCCTAATTATATATGTCCAACTAGACCCTTCAGTAGCTCTTTGAGACCAAAAATGAATTGCATGTTGAATAAAATGAACAATAATTGATAGAAATGATAAAGTTATAGAAATGAGAAACATTCGGAAATGAACGTGGTTTTCTCACTAAATATGGGAATGATGTAACAGCCTGATTTTCAGTGGTGTCGGAAACAGTGGTTTGAGGCCACCAAATTTGACGAGTAAGCTCGTAAATTTTATTATTTAGTATTTACGAGTCAAATATGGATTTTAAAAAGGTTTTTGAATTGATAATTTGTGTTTTATAATAATTTATTAGGTCAAGTCGTTTTAGAAAATAAGGTATCAGGACCTTGTTTCTATAAACTGAGCCGTAAATATTTTTATAAATATTTACGGAGTGTCATTAATATAGTATTAAAGTTTCGTTAAAAATTTTTAACGTTTTGACAGTTAATTAATTAAAAAAGACTAAATTGAAAAAGGTGGAAAACTTGCTAATTATAATAATTAAGTGATTAAGTGGCACGAGTAATAAATAAAGGACCTAAATAGCAATTATGCCTAAATGAAAATTTGAGGCAACATATGAAAGAAAAAAATAATAAAAAAAGCCATTAGTGGCAAACTTATAATTAAAGTGAAATTAAAACACCCAAATTGAATTTTACTCCTTGAGCTAGTTTTGCATATTTGCTTCTTGAGTCCAATTCTTACCCGTTTCTTATAATTTTTTTATGTTTTTGAGATTGTTACAATTAGGTCCAATTAAATCTTACCTTAGGTTTTGATTTTGTTCAAGATTTTGGATGTTGCCATTAATGAATCTATATGATTTTTATGGTAAGTGATGAATTTGATATATTAGTTGTTATTTAAAAGTATTTTGTTAATTGATTTTGATGAATTTTTCGATTAAGGATTAATTCGCTAAATTAGTAAAAATACAAGGATTTGTTGCGAAATTATTGTAAAAATGGGCTGTATTGACTTCCGTGAATATTTAGCTAGCATGGTTTGCATTAAAAATGGTTAATTTGTAAGTTTTGGGCTTAAGAACTAAATTGAATAAAAGTAAAACTTTATAGGTAATTTTGTAAAAATATAAAAAATGATCAAATTGCAGGAAATAAATTATTTTATTGTCTAAATTAAGACACTGAATGACATTATTAGTTTAGATCACGGTCGAGTGAAAAATTGAGAAAAATGTAAAATTTTCAAAATGCCCCTAAATATAAATATTTCTGCAATTTAACCAGGTAAGTTCATACGATTATACTTTAATAATTATATTGATTTGATGGATGATATTATGTATTTATTCTATTGTTGAGAATGAATTATTGTGGAAATTATAATTTGAATTGAATATTCGGATTAAATGGAACGCGGGATTTGAGTACATTCGTTTTGTGGCGCATGACAGCATTGGAGGAAAATGGCGGCAAATTACCCAAGTAAACCGAGGTTCAATATTTGTTGCGAACTCTCATGTTTTACTTTTCGTTTAGCTCTTATGAGCTTCTATTTAACTCATATGAGTTTCCATTTAGCTCTTTCGAGCTTCTGTTAACTCTTATGAGTTTTTGTTTAGCTCTTATGAGCTTCTGTTTAACTCATATGAGTTTTTTTCAGCTCTTATGAGCTTCTGTTAAACCCTTATGGGTTTCTGTTTAGCTCTTACAAGCTTCTATTCAGCTTTCGAGCTTCTATTCAGCTTTCGAGCTTCTGTTAATGATGTACTCAAATCCGTAAGTCGTTCTTCGGATGGAAAAATATTGGGAGTTGTCTTGGATGATATATGTTTATGAAGAAATGGTAAGAGAATGATATGTATCATGATATATATATTAATATCTTGATATGTTGATACATGGAAATTATGTAAGTTGAGATGAGTAATAAACTCAAGTGTGACACATTTAGATAATAAGATTATTGATGTTGAAATTATATGAAAAATGTTCAAGTACGCTAACAAGTGTTGTTGTTTGATGCTTAGGCAAGTGTCAAGCTTTTGGTTGAATGGTAAAATTGTAACAACCCGTTTTTAGGGTTAATCAGAATAGTGGTTTCGGGACCACAATTCGACATCGAAAAATTTAATTTATTATTATTTTAATATTTTTAGCATGGTATTAGAGTTGTGTGAAATTTTCGTAAAGAAATTTTATCGTTTAAGTGGTTAATTCGACAAAAAAGACTAAATCGCGTAAAATACAAAAGTTACATTCTATTAGTTAAAGGTGTCAAATTACTATGGCTTTTTAATATGATGGCCTTGAATGGTAATTAAACCATTAAAGAGATAATGGATTGTCATGGTTTGACATTTGTGTAAATATGAATTTATTTTAATGGCAAAATGGTAAAATGTTAGATAATGTTTAAATTAAATAAAACAAAAGATATTTTATGCTATCATATTTCTCCATAACCGATTGTAAGAAAGAAAAAGAGAGTTTGTAAGCTTGGAATGGTTCGACCATTGATGTTCATGCATGTAAGTTCTTTTGAGCTCGATTTTTAATAATTTTTACGTTTTTGGGATCGTTGCTTTGTGTTCTAGCTAGTCCGCATCTTCGATTTCAAAATTGTTAAAGTACTTGAATGTTGAAATTGTTGAATGCATGAGTATTTTGTTAATTGATGCTAGAAAATAAATCATTGTTCTTAAATGTACAAGTTTTGAAAAGTGAATTTTGGTAAAAATGTCAATTTTGAATTAAATTGTGAAATGTGGAAATTTAGTGGTTATTATGTGAAATAAATTGAAAAAATGGGCTGATAGTAATATATGGAAAATTCAGCAAGCTTGCGTTTGTGTTTAATTTCATGAAATTGTGATTTTATGTGATAATGACTAAATTGTAAAAGTGTGAAACTTCACGGGTAAAACAATAATTTTATCAAAATATGAAATTGAGTTAAAATGAATAGAATATGAATTGAAATAGCTGAATTTGATTGATTAGATCAAGTTAAGCCTCTTACGAGTCTATATCGAGGGAAAAATAAAGTTTCAGACTAGTCGATCCATTTCAACGTGTTGACGATCGAGGTAAGTTCGTATGCTAAAACACGTACTTAAATTGTGTTATAAATACTTGTTTATTATCATTGAATTGTCATGAATATCGAATGATTTAATATGAGCAAGAATTGAGAAAGTTGTGACATCCAAAAGCCCGTACGAACCTTAGGAATAGTATAGGATACAAATGTCACGATATTAGGTTACCGAGATGTGATTACATGTAAGACCCTATGCGGGACAGTGGAATTGTATTGCGATTATGTGTAAGACCATGTGTGAGACATCAGCATCGTTAATTGACTTCGTGTCAGACCCTGTGTGGGACAGTGACATCGAAATGTGATAACATGTAAGATCATATCTAGGGTATGACATTGTACGAGCTATATGTGATTACTGTGTATCCTTAACGATTCCGAATGGTTCAACAGGCAAATTCAAGTAGAGAAAGAAAGTGTAAGTTTTTAAGTAATTAAATATCATTTATCTTGAATATAACTTAGTTTAATATGCTGTTTTGAAAATTCTAGACTGATAAAAGAGCTAGCTGAATGTGTTTAAAATTAGAAATACTGTATTTGAGTTTAATTTGACTAAGTTATATCATTGAAAGTTCAAATGGTCAATATTGAATATCTGAAGTTTTTGTTATATAAATTGTGTACGAAACAGCTTTATAATAGTGATATTCGGGCTTTCAGCCTAGCAAGCATTGTGCTGGTGAATGTAATTGGGCTTTATGCCTAGTAGGCTTATTGCCGGTGAATATAAAATCAGACTTTAAGTCTAGCAGGCCTTGAGCCGGTGTGTAATACAAGCTTATGCCTTGCAGGCTTTATGCCGGTGAATTATTAAAAGTTTATGCTTAGAAGAATTCATGCTGATGTGGTATTTGAATTCATTAAATGAGCTAAATGGCCAGGTATGAATAAACTTATTATCTATTTGATATAAGGTAAGTAAGTAACATGATGATTTATTACAAATATTGTGTGATGCAAATGAAGTATATATGTGATTATGGAATGTGTATTCGGTTTTATGATCAAATGATATGAATATTATAGAATTTGGTTTGTGAATATGTATATACAAGACCATGTATATTCGGCCATATGGATATTTCGTGCACGTGATGTTATAATACGATTTTTTAACTTGTGTATATGAGTGTCGAGTTATATGAAGTTGAGAACTTATGAATGAGGACATGAATAATTTGAAATTAGTTCATGAATTGATGCTTTAATTGTTAAAGATTTATCTAATTCGAAACTGTTATATGAATGTTATGATCATTTTAGGCTCATATGTAACGGCCCAAAATTTCAGTGATATTGGAATAGTCATTTGAGATCACTAAATCCGACATGTGAGTTTAGATATTAGTAAGTAAAAGTTAAGTGTGGTTTTAGAAATGATTTTGAATTAATGAAATTATGAATTAAAAGAAATTTGTAGATTAAAAGAGATAAAAACGAGGTATCGAGACCTCAAATTTATACACTGATCCATAAATATTTTTAGAAATATTTATGGAGTGTTAGTAAGTTAGTATTAAAGTTTCATCAAGAAATTTTAAGGTTTTGGTAATCGATTGGGTAAAAAGGACTAAATTGAATTAAGTGCAAAATTGTGAAATGTGATTAAATAGCTTTAGTAATAATTAAAGGAGGACTAAATAGGCAATTAAACACCTAGTGTTGGGCTGGACGTATGAGTGTGCAGGAAAAATAACAATCAAGTGTGAACAAGGGGCAAAATTAGAAATAGGGTAAAAATTAAATTATAAAATATGAGTTTTCTTCATTTTTCTTTATCTTCTCCAGCAAAAACACCATCGAAGGGTTCTTTTAAGCTGGTCTCTCATATTTTTACTACATGTAAGCTCAATTCTTGATTATTTCTTGTAAATTTTGTGTTTTTGAGACTTTTACAACTAGGTCCACTTGTTTAATTCATTAGTTTTTGAATTCATGGGTAATTTTGAAAGTTGTCATGAATAAGTGCTGAAAGTTTATGATGATTTATCATGGAATTAAGGTTTTAATTTCATCATATGATGATTTTATGAAGAGATTTGCATAGAAATTTATTTTAGGACCTAATTGTGAAAATTGTTGGAATTAGGGTTTTGTGTTGAAGCTTGGAATTTCAAAGACTGTGAAGAAGTTTGTAGAGTTTAGATAAAATGATATTTGAAAGGAATTAGTTTAATTTATGAATGAATTGAGCAGGAACCAAATTGTAAAAATTGAAAAGTTTGGGGTAATTGTGTAATTTTGAAAATTAAGGCATAAATTGTGAAATAGAATCGAATTGAAATAGATGCTAATGAAGGAATGATTTTATAATTATAGATCAAGAAAACGAAGTGAATCGTGGGAAGGAGAAAATTTAAGAATAGTCCCTGAATTTCTACGACTTTTACAAATTAGCCCAGGTAAGTTCATATGGTAAAGTTCAATGTTTGATATGAAAATATTATGATTGTTAAAGTATTTTATTGCAGATGAATACTATCAAATTTTATTAATTAATAAATAATGTGTGACTAAAAGAACAAATTAGTTGGAACAATCGTTTTGAGTGCTTTCATTTTATGAGCGTAATGATTTGACGGAAAAGATGTAATATGTGCTTCCGTATAAGACCATAGCAGGGCTATGGCATCGGTACAATGTGAATCGTACTCCCGTATAAGATCATAGCTGGGCTATGGCATCGGTATGATGTGATAATGTGATTCCGTATAAGACCATATCTGGGATATGGCATCGGTATGATATGTGATCCGTGAAAGACCATGGCAGGGCTATGACTTCGGTGTGTGATGTGTGATAAATGACATATGTGATGTTTATAATGCTTTTATATTGACATATTTTAGTATGAAGTATAGATAATGAATTGATATGTTTGAGAAGGATGATTTAGGTGTTGAAAGATTGAGTTTTGAATAGTGATTTGGTTTGTGATATAATGTCTTGATTTGTATATGAATTTGGCATGTTGTAATTCCCTATGTGTGTATTGAAATGGCATGAAGTGTGGTATTTAGGTATGCTTGTGGGGGGTGAGAAATGTGGCTTTAACCAAGCCTATTTTCACTCAACACGGCTGAGCAGATGGGCGTGTGGCTTGACCGTGTGCGACATATAGCCTTAGTACAAGGCAGTGTGTCCCCTAGGTAGCTTCTTGAGTTAAGCCAGTATACCCTACAGACTTGACACGGTCTAGACACACGGGCGTGTCTTGGGTATAAGGCACACGGACTGGCACATGGGCGTGTGGCCGGTCGTGTGACCCAAGTTAGTATGCATGCCCTGTTTCCACACGGCTTGGGACACGGGCGTGTCACTTGGCCGTGTGAGTGATACGACCGGGGTACGTAGGTGTGTGACCCCCGCAGAGATGCAAATTTTCTAAGTTTCCAAAAGGTTTCAAATGTCATCGGTTTAGTCCCGAACCTCTTTCGAGTATGTTTTAAGGCTGTGATGAGCCTAGTGAGGACAATATGATTGTGAATGATAAAGGTTTTAAATTGTATGCAAAATGTATGATTCGAATGTGTTTAAATGCTATGACGTAAGTTTGGTAATGCCTCGAACCCTGTTCCGGCTTCGGATACGGGTAAGGGGTGTTACAAAAATGTTTAATTATAAATTGCATTGAAATGGTAAGTGCTCAAATGAGAATATACTTGTGCTCATGAAAGAGTAGAAAGTTTTAAGTTATACAATTTCTTATGAAATGGCTTAATATGTGATTAATTTAAAAAAGGGCTATATTTGCATGCACTAGCTTGTGGCTATGGTGGTCTGATATGCTTATGACTTGTGTGTTATGCATATGGAATGGGTGTGATAAGTAAAGGAATTTGGAAGAGTATAAAGTTGTTTAAAACTCTACTATACTTGGGATAATATGTATAAGAGATGCTATAGATTTACTCATTTTGTGAGTTCTTGAATATGGTTTTTTGAATCGTGTGGCATTAGTAAATATTTATTCTTAATAAATGTAAGTTTCATAATAAAATGAATTGATATGATTAAAGTTTATACGAGCTTACTAAGCATTCATTACTTATTTATTTGGTTTTCTTTACTTTTCAAATTATGGGAAGCTCGATTGGGTTGGAAGCTTGTCGAAGTTATATCACACTATCCATATTCTATTGGTACTTTCGAATGTTTTGATTTGGTTATAATGACATGTATAGGTATTTTGTTTAATGTTGGCCTATATGTAATTTGTTGAGATTTGCCACTTATTTTGGCTTGTTTTGGATGCCTAATTATGACTTGTTGATATGTATAAAATTGATTGTATGTTGACACAAAATTGGGCAAGAAATATGGTTTATAAAATGACCTATTTTCATCCATATGGGCAGAGACACGGTGTGTGTGTCTCAACCGTGTGTGACACACGGTCAGGTGACACGGTCATGTGTCCCTTGTATCTTTTAAGAATGTAAGTCAGTATGCTCACACGGCCTAGCACACGGGCATGTGACTTGGCCGTGTGACCCAAGTTAGTATACTCACACAGGCACGGGCACAGACACGGGCTGAGACACGGTTGTGCGTCCCTATTTCAAATGCCCACACGGCCTAAGACACGGGCGTGTCTCTTGGTCGTGTGGGTCACACGGCGATCGTGTGATCCCTACAGTTTTGAAAATTTTAAATGTTTCTAAATTTTTTTTGAGTTTCCGATTTAGTCCCGATTTGTTTCTAATGTGTAATTTGGGCTTTGAGGGCTCGTATAAGGGACAATATATATGATTTTAATTGATTTTTGACATGAATACTATTTGATATGTAATGTTTGCATTTTCAGTTTGTTTGATTTGTAAACTTCTGTAACGCCCCAAATTTTTGGGAATTCTGAAAAAAAAAGTTTGTAAAATTAAAAATTCTGTGTTCTGCTTGTTAAGTGTAGGTTTACTTGTGATAGTGGGCCTCTAGAAGGCCCAAGCTTAGGATAACCCGATAGTTTTAATTAATTTTAATTCTATAAGAGAAAGGGGTTCTGGTAAATTGGGCTTTGAGGAATTAATTGTGTAAAATAGATCACAAGGAAGCAAGTGGTGAAGTGGCATGTGACGCCACAGGGAAGGCTATAAGTGGCGTGTGGAAGCTAGGGAGGATCCAGGTTCAAGTCACATTGATAGCAAAACAAGGGATTAATTTTTTTATGAACAGAAAAGGTAGGTAATGGAAATGAAGTGAAAGACTGTTAACAAGAGTTTGAGTTGCTCAGGAGATGGAGCAAGGAGGGGATAAGGGAGAGAAATTAGGAGCTGATTAGGGAGAGATGTGTTGGCTGAATGTTGGATTCTTAAAGAGCAAGAGGTGGGTAGTTGGTGCCGTTTCCTGACTTTTCTCCTCATCTTTTCTTTTCTCCTCTCCTCATCAACCTTTTTTCTTCATCTCTTTTCCTCCATTGCCGAACCTTCCTACCATCTTGTTCATCTCTATTTTTCCCTTCAACCGTTTCAAAACCTTCATAGCCTGTGGCCATAAAAAGCCAAAATCCCGAAAGCTTGATTCTTTTTGTGCCGATTTCTTATAACCAAAACCATATCTCTTCTCTTCATCATTTGTGGCCGATTCACCAGCCCTCTAAAACCTCAAGTTTTGACGACAAGACCATAGCAAAACCCTCTCGTTTTACCTTTCTAAACACAAGTTGCAAAAAGCCGAAAACCCCACATTAAAAGGGACTTGGCCGAATACTGGAGTCACTGAAAGCTCGACTTTTGTTATCATCTGAGGGCTTAGATCTACATAGGGATCGACTGGGAAACTCATTGGAATCATTCACTAAGGAATCGGTGGTAAGTCTTCTCCAAAACTTAGTATTCTTACATATTTTAGGAAAAGTCGAAATCCCTAAAAGTTAGGGAGGTTGTCGATTTGGACTTGTAACCCTGAGGGGTCGTAATAACTATTTTGTTTTGGTAATAGCATGATTTAGATGCGGTTGATCAAGGGCTTGGACAGGTGGAACGATCGGATCTTTGGAGTTAACCATCTTTCGGCAGTAAGGTAAGAGCAATAAGGGTGTTAGGCATGTTTGGCCGAATGTGGTAGGGGACTATATACTCAATCTTATTTCGATATTTGGAGTAATATTAAGTGATTCAATTGTAGGCAGTTCGTGTGTAGATCTCGTCGAGGAAATCCCAAAAACAGGTGTGTAACTGACACCCTCTCATAGGCTAGATCGGCAAAAGCTGAAAAGCCGAAATGCCAAAAAGCCGGTATTTTGGGCACTTGCGAGTGTGCGAATGCTCGTAAGACGTATGGGTAATTATTACTGGTAATCGAAAGTGATAAAACTGCAGTACGTGCGATTTCGTACGTTTTGATATTTTGGGCTTAATGGGCCAAAACTGGGTTAATGGGCCAACGGGCCCAATTCGGTAAGAACACTCGGTAAGTGTTTCTGGCTAAACGTAATGGCTACGATATGCATGAAAACCTTAGAAATAGTTAGATGTACTAGAGTACCCCTATGTATGCAAAATTACCATTATACCCCTATGTATGCAAAATGACCTCTATACCCCTAGGGTTAATTTTGTCTGAAAAGCATGATGAATTAAATCTGTATGATGTATGCCATGAATGTATATCTGTTGCATGGGGACATGGGTTATATTATGGAGGAAGCGTCCTGGTGGCTATGCCATAAATTATCTGTTCTGGTGGCCCTGCCACGTATATCTGTTCTGGTGGCACTGCCACAAAATATCTGTATCTGGTGACTCTGTTACATTTTCTGTATCTGGCAGCCATGCTGCATATTTCTGTGGCGTGTAGCGGTTGGGTGGGTCGAGTAGTCTCCCCCCATGGCGAAAGGATAGTATGGGGGTGTATGTGGTTGGATATGGTTGGGTTTCTGCATAAGCATGATATATCTGTTTTGGTCTGTTCTGGGCCTATGGGCTTTATTCTGATATCTGTTCTGGGCTGAGGCCAACTTATTCTGTCTCTGTGGTTTGAATTGATTTAGGCTATGGTTGGGTTGAATTACACACTGAGTTTCCCAAAACTCACCCCTTATTTTCATCTTCGCAGGTAATCCTCATCCATAGTGGGCTTGGAGCTGTGAGGGATTCGGACTGGCCACATGTTTCTACGAACCTGGTTTCTTTCTGGTGAACTGGACGTCCTTTTAATTTCATTTATGGTTTTGGGTTTTAAGTGTAATAAGGCCGATTAATTATTTTTATGGTTTTGTTTTACTTTTATTATTTTATTTTATTATGATGAAAAAAACTATGATAACTAAGGAAAATGGGTTAGCTTTAGGACGCGTTTCCAAAAACATTAAGTGATTTCAAAATAACTCGATTACAAGTAAGACTTCCGCTAAGCAAATATTTTCAAACTTAATCACGTTATTAAGATGGACTTAACCAAATGGTTTTCTCACAATTATACGAGATGTTAGAGTGTGGCAATGGCGGTGTGCATGTCTAGGATTGGATCCGAAGGGAGCTTGGTACTTAAGCAGTCCGACAGACTCACCTCCTCTTTTTCTGGTTTCCTACCTGGTGCACAGCTCCCATTCACTTTAACCTATATTAAAAGTATCTTTTACATCACCAATAAGGTTTTCCAAACAAAGTAATACGGAATGTTTTGTACGCATCAATGTGGGGCACTGGATCCGGTCATAACGTCTAGGCCGAGTTTGGGGTATTACAACTTCGGTAATGTTCCGTAACCCTATTACTGCGATAGATTTGGGTTAAGGGTGTTACAAATAATCTGAGAATTAATTTATAGTTTTTCAAATTATAATGAATTAATTAATTAATTGAAGTTTGAAAATAGAATTAAATTAATTGGTCATTGCCAATCCGTTAAATATAGAAAAATTAAATATATTTTTTATAAATTCTTTTACGGTAAAGTTGCCATGATTTTAACGGATCAAAATCGAGTTGTGAAAATTATATAATTAAAAAATTAATTAATTAAAATTAATTTATAATGTTTATTGTGGAAAATAGAAAATCATGTATTGGGTTGGATTGAATTATAAAATGTTGAGTTAAAAAGTCTAGGAATAATTTATAGTTGGACTTAATATAAGAGAGCCCCGAATCCCAATCATAATACTTATTAGGGGAAGCACACTCTATTAGACTCTCTCTATATTAGTTCAACTAGGAAGTTGTTTTTCTGTTAAATAGACTTTAATTTTGAGATATTATAATTCTGTCTGAAAGTAGTGAGAATTTATTTCTAAATATAAATTTTATTTTCCCAAATAACAATTCTATGGATTTTTAGTAATGGATATTTTTTCTTGCCCATTGAAAGTAAACTAAATAATTTCTTATTCTTTATTTGATTCAAATTCGTTCGAGCCCACACTCGAAGCAGTTCATGATACGAATTATTTGGTTGAAAGCCGAGAATGACAAGAATTAATCTAATCGAAAAGCACAGGTATGATTTTAAGAAAAAATTATTGCTATAAATATAAAAAACCAACTTAGTTTTCAAACTCTTAATTTTTCGTTGGATAAAAAAACCGTTTTTGGACCAATTTTTTCCCAACATCTTAACGTAACCTATATATATATTTTCAAATCTCACCATATAACTAGAAAAAAAATTCTTGATATGTAAAAAATTCGAGCTAATTATGGGATTATATAATAATTAATTTTGATTAAAATTCATATTTATTACTAATCATAATTGTTGGTTTTTTTAGTTAATAAACATTAAAATTTAAGATACTAAGTAGTGCTAATAAGAATGGATTTTGAAAAATGTAGTGTATGCTAAATGTAAATTGAACTTTTTAAAAATTTCAGGCATTATTTAACAAGTAGTGTGATATTGTTTTGATACATCAATATTGATACGTACCAAAAATAAATATATCCACCAACCATCTAAAAGCTATGGATTAAATACATAGATATATTATCTCTCCAAAATTAATAGTGTTCCACACACTGCAAATACACTTACCAAACAATAACCATACAATTTATTAGAGAGAGAACTCAATTCTACTTCTACCAAGAGGAAAGAGACACTGCTCATTAAACCCACCACTTGATGTCCAATCATAATAAACACGATAAGTAATAAAAGAATACTACTAAAACAGCTCTACCAGCGCTTTACTCTGCTCTAGATTGGCCAGCCCGAGAAGACAAGATGATGCCCACGATGAGGCCGTAAAGAGCCAAAGCTTCAGCAAAGATGAGGATAAGGATCATTCCAACAAAAAGTTTTGGCTGCTGTGCATTAGCTCTGCAATACCAAATCATACACACATATTCCACACAAATTAATTGGAAGTACATGTTCGATTTCATCAATCATTCAAAATGTTTTCCAGGATAGCAGCAATAGATCAACAGAATCACATAAGCTCATATCTAACTGAATAAATGGAACCGGATCATTGTATTATGTCAACACATTATCAGTTTATCATTAATTTTCTTATAACTCAACACACTCTCAGAAACTATCACTTCGATCAGATTTCATAAAGGAAAATTTCCAGACCCAGAAATGCATCATTCTAGTAAAAGGCATGACTAGAATTGAGGGCAGCACAGTTGTCTGTGAAGCACGGACAGTTTTTCTAGGACAGCATCCATGTCTTGGACTTGTCTGACATGGACATGACTCTGGAACAGCAAACTACGTGTAGGACATGGGAGGACGCGTCAAAAAATAAAAATAAACATGGTCAAAACAAGGTCAAGACTCAGCTAGACATGTCCGAACACGCAATCATTTCATTCCTTTATAATAAAGTTAATGCTTTGACATTCAAAAAAAATTCTAAAAAATCAGAAGCTATTTGCATGTTAATGTGTAATTTATAAGTATTATATTTACATTTTTATCATATATTATCATACTCAAAACATTTATTTAATTTTTTTGCTATTCTCCTGCCATACCATTTCCTAACTTCTAGAAAACTCACGTATCACCATGTCTATGCCGTACGCATTGCGTGTCTATGTCGATGCTTTCTATAAAGATATTAAACCAAATACGGGAGGCGCATCATGCTAGTAAACTATACAAAGACATTAAGCAACCATTAAAGACATAAATCAATATTTACACGGCCAACTACTTCAAGTGTCAATCAACAATAGCAGTGTCATAAGTCAGTTAAAACATAGGGGTTAAAAGCAGCATACCTGACACCAGCATCACCAACAATTCCGATTGCCATTCCAGCTGAAAGCCCAGCAAGTCCACAAGCAAGACCAGAGGAAAGATGGGCATAACCATCAAAAAGATAATACGATTTGGCCTTTGGATTGATGCCAGTACTAATAATAACAGCAATAATCAACCCATAAATACCCAAAACACCAGCCATAACAACTGGAACAATGGATTTCATCACCAACTCAGGCCTCATCACACCCATTGAAGCCACACCCACACCGCTCTTAGCCGTCCCGTATGCAGCTCCCATACCTAGATTCACAAATTAATTTCGTTTTTCAATTTAAACCATGCTGAGTTTACTTGAATGCAATCCATACCTAAATTCACACACTCTCTCTCTTTTTAATTTAGACAAATTTTCAGTTTATTTAAATGCGATTCATATAAAAATTCACAAATTAATTTTTTTTTTCAACTTTAAACCTGCAGTGCAGAGTATATTTGGATGCAAAATTCTTATTAGATCCACATCTAAAGAACTCTAGTTTACGTGAATTGTCGTTTAATTCCAATAAAAACTAAATCTTCGAAGTATCAAATTATCTCAGCTGAATCAAAGTAAATTTATTTCAGAATTATTCATATCTCACCATCAAAGATCCATATCAATCCATATCATAAGCCATCAAATGTATACACAAATTTACAATAAAAACCAAAGAAATCATTTTTTTTCAATTAGTTCGTTTAATAACGACACAAGGAACTAGTAATACGATCATCAATTCTCCATCAGACGACCAAAAAATCGAAATCACGATTGATCTAATAATTAAAGAAAAGATAAGATAAATTTAAAAGGGAGGAAAGGTAAGGAGTGATTACAGGAGAAGACGAGAGCGGCGGCGGCGCCGAGGAAGCCGAAGAAGGGAGCCGTTTCATCGCCGCTGAAAGTAGTAGACATGGTGAATTTAGTGGATCTGAGACGAGGTGTTTTAGATCTGAGGTAAACGTAGTTGATAGTTGCTTTGTTTCCAGAGAAATTTTTTTTTATTCACACTCTGGTTTGAGAAAATAAAAATATCAGACACCGAATTTTTATAGTCCCAACTCCCAACGGGCTTCGTTGCTCAGGTTGTCTTTTTTTTTTTTTTTTTCCTGATAATCGAATTTTGTCCATTTTAAATTTCCATTTGTTTTATTTTTTTATTGAAAAAATTAATAAGAAACATTTTTATTTGTAACATTTTTAAAAGATAAAATAAGAGGGAAATAGTAGTTCATATATTAAATTGAGATAAAATTTAAACACCAAAATAAATAAATAAATAAAATTTGAATGTGTTGAATGACAAATTGTTACTTAAAACTTTCTTCTTTCTCAGTTAATGGGCTAAATGGCCCAAATTAAATCATTGGGCCAAAGCTTTTTCTTTATATATATATGTTATTATTCGTTAACTGCCACGCTGATAAGAAATATGCTTAATTCACAGTTTGCCTTCTAAAGTATTTTCATTTTCCCACTTTAGTACTTAAATTTTTGTCCCAATTTGATATCTAAAAAATCACTTTTGAATTTAGTACTTAAAGTATGCCTCCGTTATATTTTTTAGTTTATTTTTTGAAACACGTTAAAAAAATTCGATAGTCAATCACCAAGTGCCATGTGATAACTTTATGTAAAAAAATAAATGTTTTCTTTTATTAAATGTATATACACATTAAAAATATATGAAAAATATAGAAAATATAGAAAAAAAATTATAAATTATAAAATTAAAATTAAAAAAGATAACTAAAAAGAAATTAGTTGAAATTAATAATATTATTACAAAAAATGTAAGAGAATTGTAAAAAAATATAAAAAAATTGTAAAAAATATTTCTAAAAAATTTTAAAAATATTTTTTTATAAAATTTTAAAAAGTTATTTAAAATTCAAGGTTTTTTTCAATTACTTGAAATTTAAATATATTTTTTAATTTTTATAACAAATTTCAATTTTTATATATTATTTTGAATTTTTAAAATCTATAATTATATATTTTAGAATTTTATAAAAAAATTAAATTTTTTTAAATTTTTATATATTATATATTATTTTTTACATTTTTAATTAATATAATATATATAATATTAAAAAATAAAAAATAGCACATGGCGTATTCTAATAACACCACATGGCAAGTCAATGCCGATCAATAGTCAGATAGTACTGGTCAACGGTTGGTCAAAGTCAATAGTATTTTTAATATTTAAATATTTAATATTATAATTTCTTATTTTTAATTTAATTTTAATACTTTTATTTTAAATCTAATTGTCACGTGGCATTTTTCATTGGCCAAAAAAGCCATGTGGCATTTTTCCATTGGCCAAAGTGGCCTAATATATATTTTTTAACAGCAATTACAAAAGGGACCAAAAATAGAGAAAATTGATACTTTAGGTACTAAATTGGGACAAAAAAAGTTTAGGTACCAAAATGGAAAAATGAGTATACTTCAAGGATTAAGCCGTGAATTAAGCCTAAAAATAATTGAATTTGAATCAAACATATGTGTGGAATGTGTTTGATAAAGGCCTGTTTGTGAAATTTAAAGATTTTATAAATTGTGTATGAAATAATTACAGAGGAGTTAGTATTTATATAGTGTTATTAGAAAATTTTAATTTGACAAGTAAAATTAAAAAATTAACATATCTACACATTTTAATTTTTGATATGTTTTTAGTTTTTTTCTATATCTTAAATGAAACATGTGTTACTCTTAAAACCTTTTTAGTGGAGTTAAAACAACTCTAATGGTAATGTAGTAAATGGATTTCCTTTTAAGATATGAATTTGTTGTATAACTATAAATTCAAATAAAATAACATTTATTTCCGAAATACTTGATATTACTAAATATTCGAAGTGAAATTTTCTTTAAATAATTAAAATATAAATTAACCCCTTAATCAATAATTAATAATTAATCAACTCTTGTTGAACTATTAAGTGATGACATGGAGGCTAACATCGATACTGTGGCAATTAATATGGAATTTGACAAGAAAAAATGTTAACATCAAGGGTTTATTTAATTTTTTTAATTATTAAAAGCTTAAAAAATTATAACAAATTTAGAAAATTTTAAAATTATAGAAATACTACAGAACTATTAAAATATCACTAAAAATATGAAAGAATTAGAAAAATATTATTAAAATTATAAAAAAATCATATAATTTATTAAATATTATAAATGTAACTCTTAAACCCGGTCTAGACGTTAGGCTGAATTTGGAATATTACATTGGCTACCGAAATAGCCTAGTAAAATTATCAAAGTTTTTAAAATAGTTCCTTTTTAATTAGTCGTTTATCTTAGTAGAAAAACTTAGAGTGCGTTTGGTTCGCTGTATTGGATTAGAGATGTATTGGATTAGAGGTGTATTGGATTAGAGGTGTAATAGCAAATCAACTGTTTGGTTGAATGTAATGGAATAGATGCGTAATAGTAATCTTGTGTTTGGTTGAATGGAATAGAGGTGTAATAGCATAGTGGAAAAAACTAAAATGACTAGAATACCCTTAGCATAAATTTATTTTGGTAAATGATTATTGTTATTGTTATTTAAATTTTAATAAGATTATTATTATCAATAATAAATATTTTAATCATATTTAAACATAATTATTATTAAACATATTTTAATTAAAATATATAATTTAATAAAATTCTTAATAATTACCAGAAATTTGTTTTGGTAAATTATTATTGTTATTGTTATTTAAATTTTGATAAGATTATTAATATGAATAATAAATAATTTAATCATATTTAAACATAATTATTATTAAATATATTATACTTAAAATATATAATTTAATAAAATTCTTAATAATTAATATTCTTATATGAATTTACTCAAATCATAATATATTATATGATACTATAAAAGATAATTTGAAATAATTAATATTAAATATATTTTAATTAAAATATATGATTTAATAAAATTTAAAATAATTATAACTAATAAAATTTAATAAGTAAGAATTGAACTCTAAAAAATAAAAAAAACATAACCATATCGAATTATCATCAAGAACTCGATTGAATTTACAACAATTTTGAATTAAACGGAAGTACTGCCTCAATATCTCACTTTCAACTAAAAATATAAAGCAAGCATTCAATAGAAGAAATTCAAGCCGATACAATATCTCTTTCACCTTGCTCTCAACTCCAATTGGCCTTCCATGAAACCGATTCTTCACTTCAAACAAAATAGCTCACCAATCTAGCAGGAAAACGAATACTGTCCAAAGTTGCCATTGAAAATAACCTCCAACTTCATGTGTCCATTCCACAAGTTAAGGGAAAAAGCAATCTCTGCCAATTCTGGATTTATATGATGCATTGATAAATCAGGAAATAGAAGGCCATGAGGTAAGGTTGCTAAAAAATCACAATGAATCAAAAGTAATTTACCTCTCCAGGAAGGCTAAATTGCCAAGAGCACATGTTTCCTCTAAAGCACCAAAAACCAGAAGACATATTTGTTGACAAGTTGCAGTACTGCCTCAAGATCTTAGTTCAACTACAATATAAAGCAAGCATTCAGCAGAAGAAATCAAAAGCTTACTTGTTCCTCGTTTTCAGCAGAAGGGAATCTCTACTTACTCTGCCTATGTCATGAGCACCAATGCCAGAAACTAAACAATGAAGCTGAATGATGTCCATCACTGATCCAATGAATTAAAACAATCAATGCAATCAGCTAAATTCAGAAAAACAATTCAGAAAAACAATTACATGACAATGAAACATGAAACATGAAATAGTATAAGAACAATTTTATTACCATAATCCAAGTTTTGGTTAGTTCCCATTGCAACAGTAACATAGACACAGAAACATGCTCAATCATAATGACAGATACAAACACAATAACATCAGTCGAGGAAGATTACCACCATTTGATTGATACGCATGAACCCCGCAATAGTACATTCAATGACATAGAGTTGCAACCAGTAGCTAAGGTTAAATCCAGACGCACCATTGGCAGTTTCTAATGAAACTCTGAGTCGGTTTTGTACACCTCTTCTTAGACTGCCTACGACTCTTTCCCATTTGACTATCTCTAGATTTCAGAAGGATGACTTACAAAGATCATCTATGTGACTGTGTCTGTTATACAGGGCTACATAAGAACTAATTGTGAATTACCAGCAAGAACAAGGAAACAAGATGAAGTTTATAATTCAAGAGTGAAAATAATTCAACAAAAAAGTGAAAATAATCCAATTTATCTGTCCGCATCTATCCTTCCTACAATTCACCTTTTAACAATTATAGACCTAGTAAGAAACCTATAACAATCACAAAAGGTACCAGCACTACTAAACAAACCCACACCAAAATAAAAGGATAAGCATTTACAAGTATTCTGAACAAGATCCAAGTTATTAAGCAACTTTCCCATGTTTAGTTGTTACATGGCATGTTGAACATCTGCTATTCTGCAAAACTCCAAAAACAAAGAGTACTTCAAAAGCTACTTCAAGGTGTAATTCATAATTTGACGGGACACTAGGATGCGAGATTGGAAAGAAAAGAGTACCTTTGTGCAAAATGGTTAAAATATAACTGTAGAAGCTAAAAAGAAACTACATATATTTCTACAACTTCTGCTTTGACCTCGTCCTCATTCCAATTTTCTCATTCTCATCTAGTTTGGGAACTACGTTGTCTTCAAGCTTTGTGCCTCCTTCTGACACGTCTTTCATTGGCTACAGAATAAAAACACTTATGAACCGCAAGGATACAAAATAGAAAGACTGAAAAAGACACCCAAAAACAAAAGAACCTGATCAACTTGTATAACTATTATGAGAAATTTAATAACTTGATCATAAATGGGGAATGCTACTGTTAAAGACCCGGGGAACACAAATGAGGGGAAAAGCAAACAAAATACAAATGCACATTGTAAATAAGAGCCTAGTAAAATGTTGATACTGTCATCTGCATGCAAGAAAAAAGGAATTTGCATATAGCTAGAATCAGCCTTTACCTGATAGGGCTTGGTAACTTGAGAAACCTTCCCCAAATGTGCTTCTTGAACAATTACTGGATCCCCAGATCCACCATTCTCTCCTGAAGCACTTGCAAGACTGCACATTCCTCCACTTTGAGGAATACCCTGCATTGATTCTGCTACAATATCCTGCAAATGATCAGTATTTCCTAGATTGGAAGAATCAACTACAACCTTTTTTTCAAAAGTCTCTTCCAAAATCTCTGTTATTTTATCAACAACCAGTGCATTAGTCTCATCAGCTCCTCCTTGACTCTGATCATATGACAATGATACAGGCTGATCTGGAAGCGAATTTGGTTCAGTTGAATTTACACTGAAAAACAACAAACGTAATTGTAAACAAACCTCAGTTATCTGAATCAAGAAATAATCAGAATATCAGCACATGGTTAAATAACATGCCAAAAGAAATCAATATAAGAGCAGAAGTGGATACCTGTGAGCACAATCCTCTTATTGAATTACAGAAGCATCTTTTGTTTGCCTCCTTTTTTTAGTACCACGTGAAGGTGAGCTGTCAACTCTTCTTTTCCTTCCAGCTTGAATCCCTTCTTCAGATACTAAAGACTTTCCCACATTGCTTTTTCAAATCCAGATTCCAAATGATGAATTCCTCCTTGACTCTGATAGAAAAAGGAGAAATTAAATGAAAATTTGTAACATAGGGTAGAAAGAGTGAAGAGAAACAGAGGGATTTTCCATTACTCGAGTGGCGAGCTCGAGAGACTGAGCGTTGTCGACGATAGAACCAGCGATGGCTACAGTGACAGTGGGGATATCGTCGGCTTTTTTGGTTTCACTGGTTGAGAAGAAGAAGGTCGACTGGTTGAGAAGGCAATCGAAAGAGTGGCAGAGCGAAAAAGAAAAGAAAGGAAACGGAGGGAACAAATCGGCAGCAAAGAGGCATAATGGACTGGGAGGAAATCGGCAGGAAACAAAAGCAAAGAAATAAGGAAGGAAATCGGATGAAGGAACAGAAGAGAAACAAGGGGATGGGGGGAGGGCAAATCAGGGAGGTGATGCTCAATCAGTAGCTAATCTGGGCAAAGAGGGGGGAATAGAAATCGGTGGTTTTCACCGATTAAGAAGGTAATGGATTAGATGCGTATTACCAATACATCAAACCAAACGACGTGTTAGAGAGGTATTAGGTGGGGCCCACCGATTAGGGGTGTATTGGCTTAGCCAATACACCAAACCAAACAAGCTGTTAGTATGTTGTTTCTTTTCCATTAAAAGACACAAGTTTCAAAAATCGATTGATTTTAACATTTTCCTTGTAATAGTGACTACTTTGAAAACTTCGTTGTTTTTCAATTCGTATACTTTTCAAAAAACCCATTTACATGACATCGTAGTGAAAAAATGATATTATGTTATAGTTTTAATTTTAAAACCAAATTCCATGCATCTTTAATTAAATTTGAAATTTCATTAACCTAACCAACCTATTTGCCATGCATGCCAAAATTAATCGAAAATCTAAGTCTTATGCAACAGTTCAAACAAAAAAATAAAGTTCTCAAATAACAAAAAATATAAATAATAAGACTAAAATAATTCTTAAAAAAATTTTAGACGAGCCCTCCGAATGTTGAGTCCACGTCCTAACCTTGTGAGTTATCTGAAAAAAAAGGAATTAAGGGGGATGAGCTTAATAAGCTCAATGCGAGTCTAATCACAAGAAAATCAATGCAAAATAGTAGATAAGGCATACATAATAACAGTTCCCAATACATTCTCAATCATATAGCAAAGTAGAATTCAACAATTCACTTGAGCATGCTTATGAATGTTAATGCAATACAAGTGTAACAGAAAAGTTCCTACCTATACTCCGCTACACTCCACAGTAAGAGTTTCCTTGAACTCTTCCGTCCCAACACTTCGTTTTATGGATGAACCAAATGTGCAAATAAACTACAAGTAAATTTTTTTTTGGATGAACCATCAATGATTTAGATAAAAAGTTTGCAGACAAGTTGCCAATAAGTTTTGGATGAACCACCAGTAATTTGCAGATAAACTGCTAGTAAAAATTGTGGATGTTAAAAAATTATTTTAATATTATTTTTGGTGTTTACAGCATGCTATTTGATATGTGTGAAAATTTCGTGAACTAATTTTATCGTTTAATTGCTCAATTTGAGAAAAATGATTAAATCGCGTAAAATGCAAAAGTTGCATTCTACTTGCTAAAGGTGTCAGATAACCTTGGATTTTAGATATGATGGCCTTAAATGGTAATTAGACCATTTTAAATGCTAGTGGACTTATATGGACATTAAATGGATAATAGTAAATGATTTATAATACGGTTAGTTTAGTACTTTGGTTAATAAGGTTAATATTAATAAAACAAAGCATAAAATTTTTCTTTTATCATCTTCCTTGGCTGATTATTAAGATAAGAAAAGCCAAAGCTTTAGGTTTCCATTCGGCTAGGCTATTTCAAGTAATTAAGGTATGGTTTTTGATTCCTTTTTAATGATTTTTACGTTTTTAAGATCGTTGCTTTGTATTCTAGCTAGCCCGTACCTTAGATTTCGAAACTGTTAAAGATTTAACATGTTGACATTGTTGAATGCTTGAGTAATTTAATGATTGATGATAGATTATGAAGGTTTATTGATAGATTTAATAGTTTTGTAAAGTGATTTTTGACAAAAATGTCAAATAATGATTAATTTGTAAAAATGTAAAATGTTGTGGTTAAAAGTGTAAATAAATTGAAAATATGGGCTACTAGTAATACATTTTAAATTTAAAATGTGGTGGTTAAGTTGAATTGTGTGAGTTTTGTATAATTGTGAAATAGGGACTAAATTGATTAAATGTGTAAGTTTAGGGGCTAATGTGTAAAAATGCCCAAGTGTGTATTTTTGGACTAAATTGAAAGAATATGTGATTGAATAAGTTAATTTTGAATTCATATAAATCAATAAAGAAAGAAAGAATTTGGATTTATACCGGGGGAAAAGCAAGGTTATCGAGTAGTCGACCCGATATGACAATTCCGAATACGAGGTAAGTTCGTATAAGTAAACTTAAATGTGTACCTATCTATTTGATGGATGAAATTGAGATAGCAATTATTCTATTGGATAAATGTTGATATATTAAATGAAATGTATAAATTGAGTAAGGCAAGTTACCGAATAAGACCATAGCCGGGCTATGGCAATTGAATAATAAGACCATAACTGGGTTATGGCATGTGAGTGAAAGACCACGATAGGGCCTTGGCAATGTATGTGTAAGACTATAGTTGGACTATGACATTGAAAAATCGATAAATTTGTATCGTAAGCATTGGTAAACTAGAGCGGTTTGATAAGAGTATTGATGAGAAATAGAAATGTATCGGTACAGGTATGTACGGAAAACTATTTAAGTATTGAGTTAGATGAAGTTGAGAACTCTTGAATCATAATAGGGATAAATGCTATGATAGCTCATGATTTGATGTTTTGAATGTTTACGATATTATCCAGTTTGAATTGCTAATAAATGTTGTGATTATTTCATGTTCACATACGGACTTACTAAACTTTATAGCTTACTTTGTTTAATTTTTGATGTTTTATAGTTCTACGAAGCCAACTCGAATCCAGAAATCGTCAGAGACTTCATTGCACTATCGATAATCTATTTTGGTACTTTTGAAGTTATGTATATATGGTATATGGCATGTATAGGCTTGTGTCAATTTGGTTTGTTTGTTGGATGTGTATTTGGCCATTTGTGTTGGCATAAGATGTTAAATTTGATGATGTTTTATGAATGTGCAATGGTTCTATTTTAATGTTTGGTAATAGACCTATACTCAATGAATATGGTAAAATGATTATGTATACAATGAATTGGTTTAGTTAGATGAATTATATATGTGAATTATGCTTAGTAAAGCAAGATAAATAGATGGTCTATTACCATATTTGAGTAGGTAAATGGTATGGATTAAATCAATTCATTAAATAAATGAATATATGTGAATTATGCTTAACATGTGAATCCAGCCAAAGCAAGATCAATACTTGTATTCAATTTTATAGTAGCATTAGACATACTTAACATGTACTTAATAAGACAGGCTGTAACACCCCAAACCCGGCCCAGACGCTATGGCTGAATCCGACATGTTACATTGAAGTGTTTTAGAGAAAACCGTGTTTTCATTGAAAACCCTTCTTAAAATAAAAGAACATCTTAAAAATAAACTCCTTTCAATCACTTGTTTGAAACATAAGTGTCGAAACCATTTTTAAATCGAGTTTTGGAAAATGAGAATTGACTTTAAGAAAAACGAAAATGGGAGTCGCCACCAATCTTTTTAGGTGTTATTGGATCACCTTATAAAATGTTTTGTTTTAAAACATTAATTTTGGTCTACGAAAGTCGAGAAAAAGGATTTGGGAGTCGGTTACGTACGAGGAAGGGTTAGCACCCTCGTAACGCCCAAAAATTGCTACCTAATTGATTATCAAGTGTCTTTAATGTCGGAAATTTGAAAGTTTTAAGATGCAAACCTCTTTTAATTAGAATGTCTCAATTTTGAAAATTAAGGCTCACTTATTTTAAACGAGTCAAAACATCACATCCAGTAAGTTAGGACACAACATTTTAAAACCTTCGAAACTAATCTCGTCTTTCGAAAATTTTTATCTCGAAACAACAAAACGTCATATCCAGTAAGTTAGGACACTATGTTTTGAAATCTCGAAATAATTGTTTAAGTTTTGAAAACTCAAAATCACTTAGAAGGGTGCTTGACTATTCGAATTCAACGAGAAAAGTCGCAACCCAGTAAGTTAGGGCACTACCTTTCTCGAAGTTTCCAAACATCAAGCATTGCCTTTTATTTTTTTTAAAAAAAACCTTGGAATATTATTTTAAATGACGTTTTAGGATGACATATTAATGCATCATGAAGCATAGATGTACAAAATATTCTAACATTTCCATACAAACATAAATAATATCATTAAGACAAAACTAAATAAGATGAATATACGTTTAATGAAAAAAATAATACTAGGGTAAATATAAGATAATAAACAAATAAAAATATGAGTAAACTAAAAGAAAAACATAATACATGCAAAAATTATACAACAATATATATCATAAAATAGCATATAAAAGAAATAATTACACATAGCATATAATAAAAATGAAACTATGCACAAATAAGATAAATGACATACACTAAAAAAATGAATAAATAGAACATTTACAAATTATAAAAATATAATGCAATAGTTTAAAATACATGAAATGATAATATAATATATATACATGCATAGAAAAATATATTTGAAAATAAACTATATAAAAAGGTTAAATATTATAATATATAAAATACATAATCAAATGTATAAAAGATAGGAATAAATATACATATTTGAAAAATGAAGAAATTAAAATAAAAAAGGGTTGAAAAACTAAGATAGATGAAGAATAAAATAAGAACAAACCACAGAGAGTAAGAACGCAAGAGGGAGAGAAATTTGAGTGAATGCTCTCAAGAATTCTTATTGCTTCCCAAAACTCAAGTGATTTACAATGAAGGGAGAGGCCTCTATTTATAGTTGAGCCTCCCCAAATCCAACGGTACAGATCAATTACATCAACGGTTAAGATTAAAGGATATCTACAAATTAAATCTCCAAGATTACAAGATCATATCTTTAAGATTGCATATCATATCTAAGATTGCATATCATATCTAAGATTGTATCATATCTAAGATTGCATATCATATCTAGGATTGCATATCCTTAAAGATTATATTTCCATATGAGTCAAGCTTATAGATGAACCTTAAATCTTTTCAAGTAATGGGCCATTCCGATTGGGCCAAATTATATGTTTGTAATTTTGTACTGGACTTGGACTTTGTTTTATTTTTATTTTTTGGGGATTTATTATTTTAAATACTGAAATGGGCCGAGCAAAAATGGGCTATTACAATAAGATTTGATGGAAACATGTCACTTAAAAATTTAGTTGCGGAAACGTAGAAAAGACATACTATAATTTAAGAAATCCATGCTCAACTTCTCGTAATTACAATGAAAATAAAATAATAATTCAAGTAATAATAACATAATGAAAACCTTATTACAATTTGATCTGAACACACTTAAAAAGAAATAAAAACTTAAATGCTTAAAAAAACCAAGTTCGAATTATCTTGCTAGCCAACCACCCAGAGTCCCTCCAAACATCGAACCTTCTACTGAGCATCACCTGAAAATAAAATAAAAGAGGGGGTGAGTTTTCGTAAACTTAGTGTGTACAACCCTCGATGAAAAACAAGCATTCAAAGAGAAATCATCAAACATGCAATGCAATCCCATCCAAACTAGCCATTTGCTACACACCAGCTCCGTCCCCCATCACATCATGTAGGGATATAAATATCGACCCACCCAGCCCACACACCAATGGTAGCCCGGTTGCAGAACTACCTTCATTTACATATTGGGTTTTAAAAGCCGTCGGTGGATCTACGGTTGTCAGGCAACCATGCGATCCTTATATACTTCCTCCGTTCCATAGTTCCTACCCCATATGCAACCTAAGCAAAACATCATATGTATGCATGTCACATTCATAAACCTTACATTCAACACGTAGGGGTATTTTGGTCATTTTTTCTCTTAGGGGCATTTTGGTAATTTTCCCTTAATTATGGTTTTCACTTACCTTGACCCGTTAACAAGTCCCGTAAGCTAAGATGAACGAATACTATGCACCAGGTAGGATTCCAGAGAAGAGAAGGTGAATCATTAAGACCGCTTAAGTACCAAGCTCTCCCTAGATCCAATCCTAGACATGCATATACCTGTTGCCATACCTTAACTCTATGACTTGTCCACGGTCGCAATATATTAATTAAGTTTTATGTAGTTATCATATACTAGGCCCAATACCCCTACATACATGCATATGGCCCACTAGGCCCAATCTTATTCAAATGACCCATCTGGCCCAGTTCATATTCTTATGGCCACTAGGCCCAATTCACATTCATATGGCCCATTAGGCCCAAATCATATTATATTCATACTCACATACAAATTTTCTAACACATAACATCACTTATCAATCTTTTCCTATTATGGGCCCAACAACCCATCAAGCCCATTTAGCCCATTCTGGCCCATTTGGCCAATTCTCAACCCAAGTCCACGGAATCATCCGTAGGCCTCAGGCAACCTATCGATTTCCTCTCCATGAGTGTTCGTGCACTCGTGTGACTACCGTAGCCCAACTTTCAGCTTTTCAGCATTTCAGCTTTTGCCGATTCATTGTGTGTGTGCAGTGTATGTACATAACTGGTAGGCAAGTGTGCTGCGATTTCCTTAGCCCAAACCTACAATCGATATCACTCAAAGATTAATCTCACATACTTTTCGAATACTTTACCAAAAGCCAAAATCTTACCTTATCCTTACCTTGTGCGATAAGTATAACAGCCCCTTCACTAACCACGATCAACTCCTAGATCTGCACCAATCGTAACTATTAAAACCAGAATAATAGGTGACTTGTATCCAACACAAGTCCCCTTACTTTACTATGGCTATTCGGCCAACCTTAGCCAATGGATGAGGAATACTGACCAAAACAGCAACACTTAAGGGGCAATTCGGAAATGAGCTAAGATCTGAGATCCGATACTAATTCCACTAGATTCAGTCAAAGAGTATTCGACTCTAGAGATTTGAATGGAAACGATTGCTTATTCGGTACCAAGGGAGAGAGGAAAAAGAATTGACTAAACCCAAAAGTGAAACAAGAAATCGGCACAAGGAAAATAAAAAAGGAGAACAAGGGTTTTCGACTTTTGGAGAAATCAGCAGAAAGAAAAGGAAGAAATCAAAAGGGTTTTCGACTTTTAGGGAAGAGGATTTCTGGCAAGAAGGTGAGAAAAAGATTTCAGCATTAGCCTCATACCCTTGCATTCGGCACCTATTTATAACCCTTATGGCCGAACTCCTTAAGCCCAAGTTCCCATTTTGGCTCCATTTGCTCCTCACTTCTTATCTCCCCGTTTTTCTCCCTGATAACCCCCTTCATCTTTTCCTCAGATTTCTCACCTGAACACTTCCCTTGGAGTCCATTTCCATGCCACTTCCAACCTTCTAGAAGGCCAAAATTAAACTCCTAAAAAAAATACTAAGCTAGGATTCGAACCTTGGATCTCCTTGCTATTTACTAACGCCACCTCCCTACACCCTAAGTGGCGTCACTTAGCCACTCCTCCACAAGGCTGTTTGATGCCATTCTCCCCTATCTTTATTTAAAAGCCCAACTACTTTCCATCAGGGTTCTTTTAATAATTTAATTAAAATTCTGCCACCACAAAACTCGAACCCAGAACTTCTCCAACACACCTAGACACTTCAAATTCCTTAAACCCTTAAAGCCAACATGTCATTTGTCATTTTCTTGCTCACTTAAAAATTTTATGAAACCCAAAGCCCAAAGCCCAAATCCCAATTCATCTAGGCCCAAAATTCGGGGCGTTATAGAGGCAATAATAACAATAACATTTTATTAGTAATAAAGTGATAGTAGGCATGAATCATTAACTTATCATGCATATAATAGTAATAATTCAATCAATTAGATCATATATTTCAAAACATACATAATATCAATGACTCAATTGAGTGAATAAAAACTCTAAAAATAATTCAGGAACTGTAAATTTTGTAAAATAAGGGTCAGATAGGGACTAAACTGAACATACCATAATTTTTTAGGCAAAACTATAAAACATGGGTCACATAGGGACTAAACTAAACATATCATAAATTTTTAGAAAAAATTGTAAAATAGGGGTCACACAGGGACAAAACTTAACATATCATAAATTTTTGGGGAAAACTATAAAATAGGGGTTACATAGGGACTAAACTGAACATATTTCAAAATAGATTACATATTTCAAAACATACATAATATCAGGGACTCAATTGAGTGAATAAAAACTCTAAAAATAATTCGGGAACTGTAAATTTTGTAAAATAGGGGTCAGACAGGGACTAAATTGAACATACTATAATTTTTTAAGCAAAACTATAAAACAGGGGTCACACAGGACTAAACTAAACATATCATAAATTTTTAGAAAAAAATTGTAAAACAGGGATCACACAGGGACAAAACTTAACATATCATAAAATTTTGGGCAAAACTATAAAATAGGGGTTACATAGGGTCTAAGCTGAACATATTATAAATTTCTAGGAAAAACTGTAAAACTTGTAAAACAAGGGTCACACAGCTGTGTGGTCAGGTCGTGTGGAAGGGTTGAGATTGTATGGAAGGGTTCACAATCGTGTCGCTAGACCATGTAACAAATTGAGGTCGTGTGGAAAACGTTAAAATTACCCTACAAGAAGGACACAACTATGTGACAGGTAGTGTGGAAGGGTTGTGGCCGTGTTGTTCACAAACTAGCTTAGAATTTACAAGGGTTCATGGTTGTTTGGTCCACACACCCGTGTGGGAGACCGTGTGGCCCTAAACTTCACATGATTTTCCACCAATTCACTTGGTAAAGAACACACACCTTTTACGATAAGTTCGATTGACGTTCCTCATGATCAACTTTGATCCGATTCTCCTAGATTCAGTCTTTCAAACATCAATTACACACGAATTAATGATCGATATTAAGATTTTGGCAAGATTATCAATGATTTGGCATGATTTATAAAAGATAGATTAATCAAACGAAAGATTAGCGTTGGATAATAATATTACGAAAATACTAGATTTAATCATTGAAATGAGGTGTACTTACCGTCCTTTGGAAAATGTAACGGATGCTATTTGACGATAACTCTAAATTTTGATAGGAATTAAATGAACGAGAAACGATTTGATAGGGAAAGAAAAATAATTAACAACACAAAGGAGAGAATAGGGTGCAAGAATAAGAGAAAAGAGGAGAAAAAAATGATAAAAAAAGATGGAGAGCAAATTCTATTAGGACTTGGATAAGGGAAAAGTGCAAAGTCTAATTAGGAAATAAGAGAAAAAGATGGTGGAATTCTAATTCTATTAGAATTTTGAGAAGGGGTAAGATGTAAAATCTAATTAAGAAATAATTGGTTAAATTCCTAGGGTTCTTTTTGAAATTACAGAATTAGAAGGGGAAGGAGTGGCTCAAACTTAGGACTTCTAAGATTTAGGCTCTAATTCTTAACCATTCATCCTATATATTATTTATTTTTTAATTTTGACTCCTAATCATATATATTCATATATTTTGGGGCATGACTTTACACTAGGTTGCCAAAAATAAAATAGAAGGAAGAAAGCTCAAACTTGAGTCTCTAGGGAGAATTCTCTAACACTTAACCATTAAGCCTATAACTTGTTTCTTGCTTAATATAGACACTTAACCCCATATAAGTTGGGGTGGGAATTTGGGCATTAAAACAAGGTTTTGCCTAAAATTAAAAAAAATGAGAGGAAATGGACATGAATCCATATCTTTAATGAAATTATACTACTATATAAACACTTGGCCAAATATCATTTTTATACTCAAACATTACAGCATCATCATAAAAATCGAGGTGTGACAACTGGATTGCCAAAAATAATAAAAATATAAAAGGAAGGGGATTGAATCTAAGATCTTTAGCAAGAGGAACTAACACTTAACCATTAGGCCAATAACTTTCTTATTTAATAAATGCACAATGATAGCCTTATATATTGGGGCGTGACCACTCTTGATTTTACAAACTTGATTCTACTAACTTGGTTTTTGGGATTTGACAATAAATATTGTTTATATGTTATGAAAAAATTCGAAAGAATAGTAAAAATATTATAGAAAAAATATTTAAAAACTATAAAAAAAGTTATATAAATTATATAAAAATTTGGGTAAACTACACTCAAGGTCACTAAACTATTAGTACATTTACATTTTGATTACTCAACTTCAAAAAGTTACAAAATGGTCACTGAATTATTCAAAAGTTTTCATTTAAGTCATTGGGTTGTTAAAATTGTTGTTGTTGTTGTATAATTTATTTATTTTTCATTAGACATCTTTAAATGTCACCATGCCAACCAAACTCCAAACAACTTTATTCTTCAATCTTGGACATTGATGGTCAAATCAACTTAGATATAAGGTATGTTCTTCTACTTGTCGATGGGTACTGATCCACAGACCAATCATCGAATCGTTGTTTAGAGCTCACAAGTTGGACTTTAAAAAAAACCTTAACAGCCCAGAGACTTAAATAAAATTTTTTGAATAGTTCGGTGACTTAAATGAAAACTTTCGAATAGTTCAGCAATTATTTTGTAACCTTTTGAAGTTGAGTGACCAAAATGCAAACTTACTCATAGTTTAGTGACATTGGTTGCAATTTGTCCTAAAAATATTAAAATAAAAATAAATATATTTTTTATTAAAATTTATAAAATATAAAAATTATAGAAATTCTTTTCTGTTATTTTTGAAGGTTTGGACTCTTTGATTTTAGTAATAAAGAAATAGGAAGCTTGAAGTGTGATGGTGGTTGAACTTATATAGGGTGTCGAGTGGGAGTTTGACTGCTAATGAGTTTAGCGTTTGGTGGCTTAAGGCGAATGATGAGTAATAATTTTGGTCGATGAGAGGTGATGTGAAGGAAGTTGATAAGGATGGACTAAGATATGATGGAGGGTAGTGTGTAAGGAAAAAAAGTATTAAAATATTATAAAAACTTTAGAAAATATTAAAAAAACATAAAATTTAAAAATGATTACTTCTTTTTTAAATTTTTAAAATTTTAATAATTTTGCAATGGGCATGAATTTAATAGATAATTTTAATGGTATTAAATTTTAAAAATTACATCATCATTTGAATCAAAATAAAGCATTTGTGTTAATCAATGACATTGTAAAAGTTGAGGTACCAAATTATGTCAAAAAGTTAAAAGTATAAAATTAAATCTTAAATTTGAGCATAGTATAGAGACCAAGAGTGAAACTTGACATTGTTATATAATCTATATAAAAAATACGGTGCTTTGCCACGTTTATAGACTCTTTGTTTTTCGCCAAGACGTTTATAAATAGTTGAAATCACATTTAGCCTTTCAAATACAAATAACCTTTTTTTTTAATTCTTGGACACTTGTTAGCATACAAAGGATATGATAGTAAAATAATATGATAATTATAACATATAAGTATGTATATTATTTGAACTACTTAATGTAATTGTAAAAGTAAAGGACCAAATTATGTAAATTTAAAATATAAATATTAAATATCAAATGTGAGCATAGTAGAGAAATTAAAATTACAATTTTACCATTATCTTATAATGACTAAAAAAGGGGAAAATTCTAAGTCATTAGTTAATCCAAATAATTAGCACTATTAATAATTTTGGTAGCTGATGTGGATTTAAAAAAAACATATTCCAATTTATCATGCTAAAATAAATTTTTTTTGTTAAAATAATATTTTGTTTAAAAAAATCCCGTAAAATTTTTTATTAGAGTAATAAACAATACGCTTAATTGGTATTTTTTATTATTTATTTTAATTAATTTTGGACGTAAAATTTACCTAATTTAATACTTAGTCGATCATTTTCTATGTAAGTTCAATTATCGTTCAATATATCAAGAATTGAACGAATATGTGAATTGGACGAAAAATTTAATATGAGAACTTGAGTTGATGCATAAGACAAACATTTTAAGATTATTTTATTATTATTTCTATTAAGACTTTTTATATTTTTAAGTTTGTCTCTTTATTTTATATTTTATTAATTTAGGTTAATATTATTATATTTAATATATATAATTAAGTTAAAAAATAGGATAAAGGATCGGTTTTATTTATTTATTTATATTTAATATATAGATTTTAGATAAGAAAAGAGGTCTTAGGCGCACATTTACTATCATTTTAATATAATTTATTCTCCATCTATAATTAGTTGTATGGAAGGAGGGAGGGTGGCACGTTGGCCAAAAAACAAAATCTTATTGTTTTTTTCTTTAAAATTTTCTTTGAATACAATTTTTTTATATTTTCTTTTATTGTTCTTTAATTTTATGAATTAGTCTGATTTAGTTTTAGGCTGATTTTTTATCTGGATTTTGGAATCGTGAGACTTAAAATCGTACCTAAAATTCTTTAATCTACTATTTGTTATTTCTCTAGTTTAGGAGATAAACACTGTCATCTCACAAAGTTGTATTGGCACTAAGTCAAAAAGAGGTCTTGATTCAATGTTGATAGGCGTACAATTGGAAGAACTGATACAATTGTATGTCGTATTTGGTTTATCGAAGAACACATTGGTGTGTCCAATTAAGTGGTTCGTTGGATCCGTCAAGGGAGATAGTAATTGAATTTAAATGACCCGTATTATTGAAGTGGTTGGTTCGAGTTGAGCCATTCTAGCTCGCAAGGCTACTGGACAGCTAAATTATGGATAAGTGTTTTGTGATTGTTCATCCAGTAAGGGATAGTTGCTAGGTGTTCCTGCAATTGATTTACACACGGAAGGATTGGTGGTTTGAGGCATCCTCGATCATTATAACTAAGTTATTGGTTGAAGGAGAAGACTTATTATCATGGATCAGTTCAAAACCAGAGCAAAAATTGAGCTTGAACTTATAATTTCATCACATCAGTTTATTCAATTTGATTCCGTTTCTGCTTATTTTTACTATTGTTTCGATTTTAATTGTCTATATTATTTTTACTTTTTATCATATTTAAATTCCTTTTTTTAAAATTTTTTTCACAGATCATCACACGACGCGGGAATGACGATTGATTGGCTCACAATCTAATGAAATCGAAATGACAATTTTAGATATCCAATCTCTATGGGATCGACCCTACTCATTGTACTACTATTTATTCACTATTTGGGCGTAGGAATAGTATTTTTAGTGGATTCAACACCCATCATTAACTATTTGGAATAAACATTATAAAAAAGGACCAAATTATTGTAGGAATTCAATTATCAAGATTAAATCTTAATTTTAGAGTTAATAGAGGGACCAAAAGTGATATTTGCCTAAATTTTATAAAATGCAAAAAAAAAGAGAAAAATTGAACATGTGTCAAATAGAAAGATTAGAAGTGATACTTGACTTATAACGAGAGAGAGAGAGAGAGAGAGAGAGAGGAGAGAGAGAGAGAGAGAGAGAGAGAGAGAGAGAGAGAGGGGAGAGGGGGAGAAGGAGAGAGGGGGAGAGAGAGAAAGGGAAGGAGGGAGAGAGAGAGAGAGAGAGAGAAAGAGAGAGAGAGAGAGAGAGAGAGAGAGAGAGAGAGAGAGAGAGAGAGAGAGAGAGAGAGAGAGGGGAGTTGAACATACAATATTAACGCTAAATAAAGTGTATATGTCGATTTTTTAATTTTATCTTTTAGGTCGTTTTTTAAATTTAGGGAAATAGACCATTTTTTGAGAGAGTGTGAAAGCACGTCTAGCTGGGCGCACTTTCCACCAACGGTCCTTTTTTTGAATGTTGGCAACGGTAAAATTTTTGAAAGGTCCAATGGTAATTTTTTTCCTATAAATATTAGTCCATTTTCATTCTTTTCACTCAAATTCAACTCTCTTAATTCTTTCTAAACTCTGAACTCTCTAAATTTTCTTAAGTTTTGTTCTAAATTTTTCGATACGCTTGTTTAAAAATATTATAATTTTATTTAATTATTTTGTATATTATTTTTTTCGATTAAATTTTCACAAAGGACAACCTCTTTAATTTGTTTCGACGACAAGCACATTTCAGCCGCTCAAGCGGTAATGGTAAGACAAAAATTTAAATTTTGTTATTTTCAATTAAGTTAAATTTAAAGGATTTTATTTTTGAAAATATTTTAAATTATATTTTTGTCGATATAAATAGGTAGATGATCGTGTTTTGAAATGGTTCATATATAACCTGTCAAATCCAGATGCCAAAATTCGTGGTTACTTGCAAGACGTGAGATTCTTGCCTGTGTCCCGTATGCTCGGAGGCTGCAAACTTGATCCTACACTCATCAGCGTGGTGGTGTAGAGATGGAGGCTCAAGACACTGACTTTCCATCTTCCATGCAGTGAGTGTACAATCACACACAAGGACGTAGCTTTATAACTAGATTTACCAATGGATGAGGCAGTCATCATGGGGTTAGCAATCGTTCTCGGTAAAGAGGACCTTTACGAGACATTTTTGGGGAAGGTGTCGAATAAATTTTACGGTGGCTGGATAGATATCAAGTTTTTGGAAACCAATTTCAAAGATCTTCCTAAGGGCTTGCCCGACGGCGTGAAAGAACAATACGCTCAAGGATTCATCCTGAGGTTAATCGGGGGCATTCTAATGCTAGATAAATCTCAAAATTTGGTACATATAAGGTGGTTACTACACCTAGCCAACTTCAAAGAAAGTGAACGAATGAGTTAGGGAGCTGTGTTGGCCACATTGTACTGGGAGTTGTGTTAGTCGGCAGAATTGGATTATAACATCCACGTTTTAACTCGGAGTTAGGTACAATGATGGATCGGTCAGAAATTAGTGCATAATTCTTGAAGTAGAACAAACATAAATTTTGAGTATTAAATTAGAAAGCATTTAGGCCCAATAGGAAATTAGAAAATTCTCTTTAGATGGGAAAATTTTAAATAGAAACTTTGACTAAATTGAAGGAGTATAGAAATCATTATGGGAAAAGTAGGAAATTAGGAAGTTATGAGAATATATGGAAAAGATGGCAAAACAAGGAAGGACTAATAGGAAATTTACCTAGTAAAAATATGAGTCATCCTAGGGTTTAGGGTTAGCTAAGTAGATATTTTCTTAGACATAATGATTAGGGCTAAAGTGAAATGATGGATGGCTAGAGGAGTTATTTGCAATTTAACCATTTTAATTTAAAATGATGAGATTTTTTGAAGAATAGTGTAGAAAGATGAGAAAAAGATGATAGCATCATCTTTCTTATTCAAGAAGTCACCATCGCTCTCATCTCATCTTCTACAAACTTTTGTGTTTATCGCAAATAAGTCTTTCCACCATTGTTGAAAAAACCAAGCTCAAAACCTTCAATTTCTTTGATGTCTCTTAAGTAAAGACATTAGATAAAGCTAGTAGATACCTTAGTTTTTTGAGGAGATCTTCCATAGAGGAGTTGAGGAGGAGAGAAAGTTAGGATTTAGTTGTAACCTCAAGTATTCAAGGTAAAAAAAGATAAAATCTTTCATAACATACATGTTAATTTCATTAAATAGCATGGGAAAAGTTATTTAGTTTTGGTTCTAACTTAATAATATTATGTGCTTTGTTATGTATTTAAGAATAATAGAAGAAGATTGAAGAACCAATTGAAGGAAAAGGAAAACGAAAGGCCAAGGAGTAAGAAGAGAAGAAAAATACTTAATTTCAACTTTTGTTGTAAGTATGACAAGATTTTAATTTATTTTCTTTAAATGCTTAAGTTATAATATAGAATTACTTAGGATAAAAATATAAATTAAATATATATATTTGGTTATAGATGTTAAATAAAAGGGTTAACTTATGAAATTATTATAGGTGAAGCATATGGAATGGTATATTTGTTTGAATACTAAGTAATGATGTTGTGAAAGAAATATATGTGTGAAAAAGGTGTGATATTTGTGATTTGTTAAATGGGGACTAAATTGTGGAAGATGAAAAAATATGAAATCTTTTCCAAAATACTTATGTGAAGTATATAAAGATGTGAAATTCAACTTTTATGCCCAGTTAGACAGAAGTAGAACTATTAGGATATTAGGGACATGCCATTAAGGATCCTCAACACACTTTATTTTCTAGCACGTTTGTGCTCTTTGTATTAGCACCTTGGTGATCGCCGTTTATTTGTGCATATAGTTGCACCTTTGTACTTTATCCGTATATCCTGAATTATTTTAAATAGTTTATTATGGGCAAATGTGTGAAATGCAAGTAATATGAGTATTTAAAGTATTAAGGTAAGCATGGAAATTATTCAAGGTAAGTAAGTTGGTAGAAATAAATTTCTTATTATAATGATATCCATGTATGGAAGTTTGATATAAATTTGTAACATTTTTTACATATGTTATATTCTTTTATTCTTGTAATGCTTACTAAGCCTTCATCGACTTAATACGTTTATTTTCAATGCGTAGGTACAAATAGATTTGACGAGTTTGATTGGAGTCATTAGTTGCTCATCTCATCACATCCTCAAGCTCGGGAAAGTAGGTATTATGTTTTGGTGTAGAAATGACATGTACATAGGTTTTTAAGTTAAGGATTTTGAATATGTTGGGTCATGTTACAAACTTTGTAATTTTTGTAGGATTTAAATGAAATTTTAGTAAATTAATGTTGTATGGTAATACATATGTGTTTAAGTGTTTTTTACATTGAAATTGGTGTTTTGGATTGGAAAGAAATTGAAATTTGTTATGTAAGGACTAGGCTGTAAAAGTTTAAAAATTGTAAAAATTTCCTTCAATTTTGGCTCACACAGCCTCAGAGAGTTACACGGGCTAGCCACATGGCCATGTGACCATGGTCGTGTGAGTATTGAAGTCAATTTTGGAGCCGCAAGGGGTAAATGATTTACATGGCCATGTGGTAGACACTGTTTGGCCACATGGCAATGTGCCCTTTTTTTTTGCAAAAATTTATATTTCACTTTAAAACACTATTTTAAATACAAAAATGTTTAAGGAACTTATCGGGCTCCTCCCTAACATTGATAATGGTTAATGAATGACTCGATAATTTACAAATGGGTTCCAAATGATCCTTTACTTGTTAGAGTTTGGTTGGTTAATACTCTGATATTTAATGTAGCATTCCTATATTTGATCCAATAACTGGGTTATGTATAGGGGTGTTATATGGATAATATGTTAATCAGTGGTTGCCTGCTCCTACTTCAGTCATGGGCTTGGTGACGACTACCATTTCTACGTCCACGAGTGAACGACTCATGTATGTTCCCACTCGTGACAAGGTAAAAATCATTTCATAATAAATATGTAGTTTGTATAGTAAATGTTTTTATTTTATTTTATTATATGTTTGAATTAACATATCGTTTGTATAGGTGGAACCATGGACCGAGTTAAGTGGGATTGCTCGAGCAGCTTGAAGATATCTATCTATTTTTAGATCAATTGTTGGCCGACATTAGTTACTTATTTTTTCAATCCTATAATAATTTTGAAATGATTTCTAAAATAAAATTCCGTACATAACATAATTTACTATGCTACACTGCAGTTTGAATGGATGTCATACATCGACCTGGGTATCATAGAATGCATCTCGCTAGAATTTTTTGCAAATCGGAGTATGTAGGACATGAATGTGTCATTGTTAGTGTACGCGACGGTGGAAATGCATGAATCAGATCGAGTGAGGCCACAGTTCGGGTGGAGGTAACAAATTCCACCGCCATGGCTAGGCATGGAAGCATTGCACAAGTTGGATCTATAGGGGAAGAACGACGAGAATTGGGAAGATTACCACAAGGATTTGATTGAGATTTAGGTTCGCAAGATGAAATTCTTACCTATTCGCAAACCCTTTTTCTCATCACACACGACGACTTGTTTGGAGTACATGCCTTGGTTCCAACTCACCGTCAAGCCATATTTGCTATTGGTAGAGGCGAGGAGTAGGAAACTTTATCAAAAGAGGCAAAGATGAATGTCTAAGTAGCGTTGGTTTGAAAGAGGTATCGCAATTGGTTCATCATTTGCTCCAACGCAACATGTGCCACTAGTGTATATGTTACATCTCGGTCAATTCACTCTACGTATTCTTGTTCATTTTACTAACCCCGTGTTTTTTCACAAACACCACACTATACACCATCCTAGCACTCTACTTCTACCCTTCTCGTAGGTAGATATTTTGGGGCACCTCCGTCCCTAGCATTCTAGGCCCCCATCTCGACATCGATGCTGACACAAATTTTGAGGCAAATGCTAACACAAGTACCATCACCAATAGAAACACTGATGTTGTCATCTATGCCAGTATCAATGCTTGGGTTAAAGTCGAGGTATTCGGGTTCTGGAACATTATATGGTTATTCACCAATCGTGTCACAAACACCCATTGCGCCATTATTTTGTCGAGGTTGGTCATCGGTGCAACCACCTTCTCGCAGAGTAGAAGATACATGATGGGAGGCTAGGATGACACCGCACTCAAGTACGAAGCAAGGTGATGGAGACAAAGACGAAGATGACGCCGAAGGTGGAGATGATGCATTCGAAGATGAAAACGACGACGAAGATGAAAATAAGCATGAGGGTGGAGGTGAAGACGAGTAAGATGAGGACGATGGTCACAATCCAGTGGAGAAGTCGACACCCCTATTTGTGAGTAGAAATCCTACGTACACCCGTCAGCCACCGCCTTGCGGCACACATTTTGCCTGACGACGCCGATGATATTTTTCTATTTACTTATTGTGATGTAAATATAGATGACATCAATCAAGAAACGATAAATTTTTTTTATATTTCTATTGCAACTCATATTATACGTATATTTCCATATACTTAATATTTGATAACTTTGGATAGGCTCTTGTATCGAACTAGTATTAATAAAGATACAGAGAGTAAGTCGTAAAAATGGAAAAAAGTTCAAGTTCCCGAGAAGTTGTAATTGGTACTTAAAGATGTGCTTAAAATAGCAATTTCTAGACTATGTAAATGATAGTGGACTGTGGCAAATATAGTTGAAATGCAAGTTTAAAAGAAAGAACAAATTTTTTACACATAAAAAAAGAAGCATTGTAATTAATTTTCTATTGTAGAAAAAATGAATGCTAGTGACGTTGAGGCCTTAATGTACACCTCAATATAGAACATGTTGCCTTCATATGCCCTGGATTTCTACAGTACCTGCATATGTTGATTGTCCCTCTCCCAAACATCTATATTGATGTGTATCTGAGTGGAATTCAAGTGACCTTTCGGGACGCGATGCAAGTTCATGTTCAGGGCCAACTTGAAAGGTGTGTTGGACATTAGCGGCGACATACTCTCATTTAGGATGAGTAGGAATTCAGGTCTCTATACACTGTGCATGTGATCCATCCTGTACACATCATTGATATAAGGAGTGTACTCTATTCGTACATTCACACATATGGTAATTACATGTGCACATGAGAATCAAAGTGTTGGCATTGTGTAGATTGATAAATATGAAATGTGGCAACGGGTTGCTTGTTTTCGAGCGAACAATTTATCACAGTCATTTATTGACAATGATCATATTAATCATTAAGAAGACCCAATGGTGACAATGAGAGAAAATAGGATTGTATTGAGTTAACGAATTTAACTAAAAGGAATCAAGGATATCATATGAGGGTAACACACATGACGAGGTCACTGGACAAAGCAGTTGGATGAATTACTTTCATAAAGAGTATACAATAAGGAGTTTTCAATCATGGTCCTTCTTGTGGACTGACTCTATGATTATGTAATTGAGAATTAACGGAACAATACTTTTAGACATAATTGAAATCATTAAAGCCTAATTGTATATGTCCGATTGGTCTTTCCGCTAGTTCAAACAAAAGCTCAATCGGACTACATTTGAATCAGAAGTAAATTCTACGACTTTGGAAATAATTTAATTGAGTCAATTTATTAGATGTGGAATTAAATTAGGTGGTCATATCAATTGTTCAATTAGAGAATTTGCCTAAAGAATTTTCTTGAAAAATTAATTTGGAAAATTTAAGTGATTTTTAGAAAAATTAATTTTAATCAAGGAAAATTAAATTAATCAAATCAATTAAAATTAATATGATATTTTTAGAAGTTAATTTTCAAGTCGGACAATTGGTCTACTGGGTAATTGAACTTGAAAATTGGACTTGAGATCGTAAATTGCGTTCGGAAGCCCAAAATTGAGACCAATACCCAAAAACAAGTCGAACCGAGCTCAGCATGTAAAACTAGGCCGATGTCCAACCGGTGGATAGATCGGACCAATCGGGTCGTCATTGACCCAGACCGAATTAGCAGTAGCCAAACCAGCTCCGGGTACCGTAAGGGGTTGCACCTATATCACCGAACACCTCGGTGCCAGTGGCTACGATGGCGGCGTCTTGGTGGCTGACGGCGGTTGGTCATCGGTGGTTGAGTAGTGGAATAGTTACACTCCTACTGGGACTCTATGAGAGAATTTGATTTCAGAGTAATTATTTCAAAAATAATATTATTTTAATTGTTTAATATTAAATTGAATTTAATACTTATCTTAATAATATTTTATTAATTTAATAGTAAAGTGATTATCTTAATATTTAATTTAATTTAATGTTTATCTTGTAGATATATATTATATTATTTTAATAAGACTTAATATTAAAGTGATTAAGTTTAATCATAGTTGACCTTTCTAAGCTCTCTTTATATAAAGAAAGCCTTGGGTCATTATTTACGCACACTTGAATTCAAGAGAAAGTTGTAGAGAGAAAATTCACTGAAGAGATTAATCTAGAAAATTTCAAGTACAGATAGTCTCGATTTCACTTTCAGATATGATTTAATTGGATATCATAATAAAAAACAGATACAAAACCTATAAGATACAATTAATGATTAAAAACCGAAAAGTATTAGATACATTTTCAGATTCAAATACAAATGCAGAGTCCTACCCCATCCACTACACACAATTTTTGGCTATCCCAACATACCATTTAGGGTATCAAATACCCATCCAGCCCTACACACCACTGAGTGTCGATATGACAAATTTCAGAATGATTGCAGACTAGCTGCAAGATCAAAACGTGATAAATTGCCAGAATCAGATATAAGCTTATGGCTCAGCCACTAAAATTGGCAGATTATTAAACTTCCCACACTTCCTCCTAAATATAATCCCAACCCAATGTAGATGCAGATTTAAAAGATAATAGATAGAAGTATACGGTATTACCAATTCAGATCATAATCATGCAATGTTGTTGCACTTACTTATCAGGTATCAAGTGTATATATGTATGTAAATAACAGAATATTCAGTAACAGGTCATCAAATAACGAATTTTCTTGCCTAAATTAGATCGTACAGACCCTATGGTAGGCCTACATTCGATTTGAATGACGCTAACGACCATAGGGAAAATTTTCAAAATTCGACCCACACGCTTGTGTGGATTCACACGGCCTAGATGGTTGATCCATGTAGTCCCTACGGCCTGGCACACGGTCGTGTGGCTCAAAACAGTGAGTTACATGGTCTAACACATGGCCCTGTACATGCCTGTGTGACTCAAAAACCTAAATATATCTGACAGGCCTGGAAACAGGCTCATGTTACTCAGACTCCAAAATAGTGAGTTACACGGCCTGGACACATGCCCGTGTCTCTAGCCCGTGTCACTCTAAAGTCAAAATAGTGAGTTACACGGCTTCACAGATGGTCTTGTGGCTCACAAGGCCTACCACATGGCTTGGCACACGACCGTGTGGCGTAGAGAATGATGTTTTCTGGCTGGCCTTTGTCGTTCACAAGTTTTCGAGTTTTTTTTATGCAGCTTATACAGATTCAACATAAAAGCAACATGAGTGATTCCAAAGCCTGAAAACGACAACCAGAGGTTCAATCAACGACTTAAACGAAAAAATTTACACAAAAAACAAAAATTGACCAATATGTCAAAAACTTCGACGCAAACCCTAAAACAACTAATGCTTACTGACAAACCAACAACAATTACTCGAACTTAGACAGTTGGAGGAACGTTAGACGTTTCTCGATCTTCCCCTGTAACATACCAAAATAACAAACGACAACATAAAGAATTAGACCACAATTTCAAAGCTTGAAGGAAAAACCCAATTTCACAACAATTAAGATGAACGAATTAAACAACTGAATCTCACTTTTGACAATTACAATTGACCACAAGACAGTACAATCCAACAATTAACAACGCAGTAAAATAGAAGATGATTACACAAACAACAGACAAAAAGGAAAAAATAAAGAAGGAGAAAAGACAATAACGAATAGAAGAAAAAGGCAAGAAAACTCAAAAGGAAAAATAAATAAATAAATAACACGTCAATTTAACAAAATAACTAATCACCACACTGTTAAAAAATATGTCCCCATTGCTTACGTAGAGACTTGAACACAAGACCAAAGGCAATACAAAAGCTTAACCATTGAACCAGTAAGCTCATTCTTCACATAGATATAACAAATTTTGAAATTTAACTTAAGTTAAAAGTTAAGAGTAAAGGTTGAATTAAAAGAATAACAAAAATTTCCAAATACAGGGCTTGAACCACTGATCTCAAACACACAAATAGAACAGTTAGTCACTAAAGCAAATTCATAACTATTGACAAAATTTAACAAACAATAGTTCAAAAATCTGGGGTGTTACAACTCTTTCCCCTTAAAAGAAATTTCAACCTTGAAATTTACCTGTTTCAAACAGATAAGGGTATTGCTAACGAATTGAATCCTCGGATTCCCAAGTGGCTTCCTCAGTGCCATGATTCCGCCATAGAACCTTAACTAGAGGAAGGATTTTCCTCCTCAAGACCTTGATGTCTTGATCCAAAATCTGAGTAGGCTCTTCCTCGAAAGTCAAATCCAGTTGTACCTCAATGTCCCTAATAGGAACAATGTGAGACAGATCAAATTGATATCGTCTAAACATAGAGACGTGAAATACATCATGAATTCGATCCAACTCAGGAGGTAGCTCTAGCTGATAGGCGATAGGTCAGATACGTTTTAGAATACGATGAGATCCAATGAACCTCAAACTGAACTTGCCTTCACGTTTGAACCAAAGAACCTTTTTACATGGGGAAACTTTCAGAAATACCTAGTCACTCATAGAATACTCAATATCTCACCTTTTTAAATATGTATACTATTTTTGTCGGTCAGAAGGAACCTTAAGGCAATTTCGAATCAATCTAACTGTATTCTTAGTCTTAGATACTAGTTCAAGACCCAAAACCTGGCATTCACCTAACTTAGTCCAACATAGAGGAGCATAACACTTACGACCATACAAAGCCCCGTAAGGTGCCATCTAGATGCTAGAATGAAAGTTGTTATTATACGTGAACTCAGCCAGTGGCAGATAGTCTTCTCAACTTCCCTAGAAGTCGATTACACAACTCCGTAGCATATCTTCCAAAATCTGACTGACTCACTCAGACTGTCCATTGGTCTGAGGACGGGTACCCAAAGCCTCGTAAAACTTTTTCTAAAATTGAGAAGTAAAACGTGGGTCTTTGTTAGAGATGATCGAAACCAGAATTCTGTGTTATCTTATGATCTCGTATACATACAACTTAACCAATTTTTGAAGTGAATAGTAGTCCTAACTGAAAGGAAGTGAACAAACTTAGTTAATTGGTCAATGTTAACCCAAATCGAATCCTTCTTAGTGGGTGTCAAGGGCAGCCCACTAACAAAGTTCATAGTTACACGTTTCCACTTTCAAAGGAGAATCTTAACTGGTTGTAGTAGACTCGAGGGCAGTTGGTGCTCTGCCTTCACCTTTTGGCACGTTGAATAATGGGAAACAAAGGTAGTTATTGTCACACCCTAGATTTTATTTATTAAATTGTGCATCATTGTATCACAAGGGAGTTAGTAGCCTAGTGGTTAAGTGTGTTAATTAAATCTAGAGGTCCTATGTTTAAACCCCACTTTCCCATTTATTTTTATTAGCTGAAATTGTTGACCATTCTAAAAGGTCAACCCTCCTTGCCATCCAAGCCTTTCCATAAAAGGGGAGACTCATTTCCTTTTGATTTGAATCAACTTACCATCCAAAGCCCCTTTTCACTCCCCTTTTACTTCCCTTGTCCCTAAACTTACCCAAAGTGAGCCTTTGACTACTTATGGACGACCTTAGCTCTCTTTAAAGCTTGATTTCATTTTGATACTGTGACAGCCCAAAGTTGACCCTAGTCGGGAAGTGGTTTCGGGACCGCTAAACCGAGTCACCGAAATGTTTGAATGTGATACTTATTGTCTAGAATATGTAATATGAATGTGTGAAAATTTCAAGCTTCAATTTGGTTGATTTCATGTGAATTTAGTCAATAGGACTTATGTGAGAAATTCTAAATGTGATAGGTCAATGTGTGAGGACCTATTAGTGCATGTGGACAAAGGGGGACTTGCATGTCAAATTCCCCCCTACTATAGTGCCGGCCATGACAAGCATGGTAGACCAAGTTTGATGGCAAGACATGTCATAGACATGTTTTGTTGGTGCATCATGGTGGAAAAAATAAAATAATAGGCATGGAAATTAAATAATGAAAAGGAGTATGATGAATACACAAAAAAAAAGTGTGTAGTTGATTCTTTCCCCCCCATTGCCGTGAGCTAAAGAAAAGAGGAGAAGATCTTTGTTCATCCTTTTCTCACCTTCATTTAGCCTAAATTAGAAAGAAAACAAAGAAAAAAATTTCTCATCCTTTGGTTCATCCTTGGCCAAAAATTTTAAGGAGGAAAGAAGAAGAAAGGTGAAGATTCGGCCATGCATGTAGCTAGGCTAAGGTATGTTTGATGATGTTCCATGAGATGCATGCATGTTTTAGTTGTTAGCTTGAGTTCTACCTAGCCCATGGTCTAAATCTTGCTATGTGATGGAAATGGCACTTGACCATGGATGCATCATTCTTGGTTGATGTTTGATGTTGTGGTGATGAGGCATGAGGATGAGTTAAGATTCGGCCTAGGTGGAGGTTGTGTTGATGCCATTGCATGCAAAATATGAAGCTTGTTAATGATGCATGTGATGATGGCTTGATGATTCTTGAACCTCCTTTTAGCATTTTGTGTGAGCACATATGTGCATTGGTTGCTAAATGGAGAAGAATCGGCTAGCAAGATGTGTGCTAAGGCCGAATGTAACTTTGCATGTTAATGAGCAATGCATGTGTTAAATTGATGAAAAGGGGGAGGATGCTTTACTAGTGTGTATATGTGTGTATTAAGTGTTGAAATCGACCCCAAAAATAGACATGCATATTCGGCCAAGGGGAAAGAAATTAGCTAATATGTTGTGTTGATGCATGATTTTTGCATGTATGAGACTTTAATGTCTAATGTATAAATATGGGCTAAGTGCCTTGTGTTCATCTTTGTGATGCCTAAATGATGAAATCAATTTATTTGTTTAATTAAGCTCAAGAGCAAAGGGGAAATAAATCCGATAAAGGGAAGGAAAAAGTGGTCGAATAGTTAGCGGAATCGTTCGACAACACCCGAGGTAAGTTCTTGAGTAAGAGAGCTTAAATTACGATGTGATTAAATCATGCTCTATGTGTGGCTATTGAGCCGAATGTGCAAGGACGATATGTGCCTTGTGTTTGAGTTTCGCAAATGAAAATGAAATATGAATGTGCCATGAATTATTGTTAGATGTGCATGATTAATTGAATGCTATCCGGGCTAAGTCCCGAAGGCTTTGTGCTAAGTGAATATATCCGGACTAAGATCCGAAGGCATTTGTGCGAGATACAAATTCCGGGTTAAGCCCCGAAGGCCTTTGTGCGAGATGCTAAATCCGGGTTAAGTCCCGAAGGCATTCGTGCGAGTTATTAAATCCGGGTTAAGTCCCGAAGGCATTGTGTGAGTTACTAAAACCGGGCTATGTCCCGAAGGCATTTGAACGAGGAGCTATATCCGGTTAAATCCCGAAGGTACGTGATTTGTAATGAATGAGCTTGCTGTAAAATTCCAGCGAATACTCGAAAAACATCCCAATATGGGATATGTTACGTATGTGTTGAATTTAATCGAGCCCTTACAAATAAATGTTCGCTCAGTTGATAAACGAGCTACCGCCTTCGGCTAAGTTAGTCTATTGTGTATGTACATAAGGTTGTTAATGTTGTGAAGCAAGTTTGATATCGTAAATTGCGTATTATGAAATATTCCGTTTAGCTAAATGTGTGTTATTCTTTGTTTATGCTGGAATTCCTTGCTCAAAACTTACTAAGCATAAATTGCTTACTCGTTACACTGCTCCTTGTTTTATAGATTTTGGTTCTCCAGCTATCGGACTCGGGATCTTGAAGTCGAAGTCGCCCACACTATCAAAGGCTCTTTTGGGTACTATTTTGGTTGAATTTTGATATGGCATGTATAGGACTACCCATTGTTGTTTTTCGAGTACTTTATGAAATGTATAAGTGTACAGCCATGCGAAAATGGCTTGTAGAAGTGGAGTATGGCATTAGACCATTCGTGTTTATGAATGTATAGATGTTTCATGATGTAACTATAGTTGGAATGGAAGTGTTGAGCAAATGATCAGCCATTGGAATGGCTAAGTATGATCATATTGGCATATGTATGACAAGGCCCTAGTTGGTCCATGAAACCCCGAAATAGTAAGGTTTACTTTGAAAACAGAGGCTGACAGCAGCAGTGGTGGGATTGGAAAATCACAAGAATTCGTAGGATGGAATTAAATAGTGAATAAATATGTAATCAAACCTTGATAAATCTACTTTCATATGAAAGTAACGAAACAATCATATGAACAGTACAGTAAGAGACATTCGGGTTCTTGTGGAACAGGCCAGAACAGTTTCTGGATTCCCTGTTCCGACTTTGGAAATCACTATAAATTGACCAGAGATAATTAGGAGTCATACCATATATTATGGATTCCTCTCTGAGTCTAGTTTCCATAGAAACAAACTGCATCATATGAACTCTGTGCAGAGATATCATCTATGGAAGTCGTGATCGACCCTAATGGAATCATAGGCTTATGATAAGTACAGACGCGACTATACTCAGACTGGGCAGTGCTGGAAAATTTTTCAAAGGTTTGTTAAATCTCGTGTCCGACTCCGGTGTCGGTTCGGGTCGGGGTTTACATTAATTGTTCAGAGCTACGGTTAGTCGATTATGCTAACCTAATTTGGTTAGCTATAATGCCATTTATAACTGTGGGATCCAGTTGACAGAATCCGAAAACATGGGGCTACTGAATTTAAGGCTATGGATAGCGATGATGCCGAGCAAGCTGAATTTTGGCTGGACAACACTATCCGGGTACTCGATGAGCTATCTTGTACACCCGATGAATGCCTAAAGTGTGCTATCTCCTTGCTACGTGATTCTGCTACTATTGGTGGAGTACTCTGACTTCTGTTGTGCCCCGAGAGCAAGTAACTTGGGAGTTTTCCAAACTGAGTTTCGGAAAAAGTATATCAGTCAGAGATTTGTTGATCAAAAACGGAAGGAATTTCTTGAGCTTAAGCAAGGCTCCATGTCGGTTACTGATTACGAGCAAAAAATTTGTTAGACTTAGCAAATACGCTCGGGAATGTGTTTCGTCCGAAGCTATTATGTGTAAACGCTTCGAGGATGGGCTGAATGAAGATATAAAAATGTTCGTTGGCGTTCTTGAAATACGAGAGTTCGTGGTACTTGTTGAACGAGCTTGTAAAGCC